>NC_056732.1:1435193257-1435230757 GCF_019279795.1 Protopterus annectens
ATATATATATATATATATATATATATATATGTATATATATGGGTCTACTTCATAACGAATTTCATAACATTGAGACCAAAACATCGAAAATTCAAAACACTGAAAACCCAAAACATTGAAAACTCAGAACACTGAAAGTGTGCTTCATAACATTAAAAACTACATTGCACAAGTAGATAAGATCCCCTCCACCTACACCACCACCTAACTAACAAACACACTTTCTACTACATTTCTCAGGGGGCAAGCCCCCCTGCACCCCCCCCATGTGGGGAGCTGTGCCCCCACACCACCCCATAAATTAAATATACCAACTCCAAGATCACACTACAGAGGAAAAACAGTTAAATCTGATTTTGTTAATCTTCTTCCCATTCATCACTGATGGGTTCAGTTCTGAACCCCTCGGAACTGTACCGGCCTAATACCAAACTCGCGTACGCCAAAAAACTCTCAAGCTAAGCTGCTACCCACAGTGCCCTTCTCCATGTTGATCAGATCTCATTTGCTGCATAGCCATATAGCCAAGTTTCACCGAGCTCTCAAGCTAAGTGGTATATTTTTGATATTTATCTCTACCTAGTCTTTCTCTAAAACTTTCTCCTTTCTACTTCACTAGAGTTATTTGTATCTTTATCATTCCTAGCTCTTCCCTTTGGGTAATTCTTCTTGCCATCGCTGGTACGCCCTCTCCTTACCCTTATGGTATCTCTTGATACCATTGTTGGTATTTTCTATCCTATATCTTTCCTAATAGTTTAGTAAACTTGTTGTTAGTGTGTTTGTGACTGGCTTGGTCTGTTAGTTGCTACAACAACACTTATTAGACATGTCTGAGAAAAAAGGATCTTCAGAGTTTAAACATTGCACCTCTTGCAATGGTAAACTCCCTAATAGCGATTTGCATGACGACTGGGTTTATTGTCTGGGGGTTCCTCATCTTTCTGTTAACCCTCCCATCAAATCTGTCAAAGTTTCAGTCAGCGGACGCTGAATGAACAAAAGAATAAATTGATTTTGAAAGGCGTTCTTGCTTCTCCTTTCTCAGCAGCCCTTTCTGTGTCAGAGGTCTCAACCCCACCAATGAAGGACAAGAAATGTCGCCACTCTGATCCCTCTTCACTGGCTGGTGATAGGGATAAGACACCTAAACATAAGGCCCACAAAACTTTCTCAGAGCATAGATTTGCTACTTCGGCTCCGACTACTGCTGTTCCGAGCTCTGCTCCGAATACTATTACAACTCAAGCCATGGATATTACCAGATTCTTGATGTTGACGCCACCTTCGGCACCGACTTCCTTTAGCTACAGCACCGATCTTGCCTTCCACTACAGTTACGGCACCAACCTTACTTTTGACTACAGCTATGACACCGACCTCGCCTTTGACTACATCAGAAGCGGTTCCGACCTCTGCCATTACTTTGGAACCGATGACATCGAGTCCAAGTGCCTCATCGGCACCGAGCCCTTTTACTGCACCATTGATTCCTTTGCTTCCTGTCTCCAAATTAGAGACTACGGTGCCACTGTGCTACTAGCTCAGACACAACGGATCCAATACTTCCCCTCTTTGAATCCGTCCCTGGGTCAAATAATCGACCTGACTCCCCTTCAGGAGTATCCGCGAGTCTATCTGAACTTGATGTGGTGCGCCTGTTGGATCAGCTGTTAATGGCCAGAGGGGTTCCAAATGTTCCAAAGACTTATCCCCCTCTGGGACTTGGGTCTATCTCTCCCAGGACTCTGACGTATACTCTTCCTTCGGACCTGTCGATTCCAAAGCCCATTGCTCTGATGTCTTTTGTGGAACCCCGTTCCTCGGCACCGACAGTGGCTGTCACTGAGGCTTTGAGGCCATTCCTTTGGTTCTTTGTTCCAACAGAACCGTCCCTTCCTCAGACTCATGGTTGGGGGGGGGGGCAGAGTCCTTGGTTCAGGTCTCGGTTCAGAGTGTTTTTATCGGTTCCGCCCTCAGATCTGGGGATAACGCCTGCCTCAATCCTGCTTTTGAGGCTCCATCCCTGGGAGCGGGTCCGACGGAGCGAGGTGTAACCCCGATTCTGAGGTTGTCCTTCTCGGTTCTGAGCTCCCACTCCTCTTCGGACAGGCCTGCTTTTTGGGTGATGGAGAGGGTGCTTGCTGCAGGAAGTGCTCCTCTGACATCAGAACTTCATCCTGCTCCCTCTGAGCTACAGCTAGTCCAAGTCATCTCCCTGGGACACCGGAAAGAGAAGCCTCAGGAAACCCCAGTTTGGAGTACCCACCCTTCTGAGTCCTCGTCAGATATTCCCACTGAGGAACCTCCTAGGAAGAAGGCGTGCAAGAGGAAGCACATACTCTCCTGAAGAGTCTTTGACAGAAGACATGGACTACGATGATGGGGAGGGGTCCCTATGGCCACCCCCAGATGATGTCTCCTTCGTGGACATCCTGGAATTATTAAAACAGAGGGGTGGCTGGAAGCCCTCCAACCCTTCCTCGGAGGAATCTGTGTTCCTGCAGGCTTTTCACTTCCAGCCTTCTACCTCTCGGGTGACCCCACCTACCAACGAGTTAATCCAACTCGTCATGCAGCGTGCTTGGCAGAACCCTGACTCTACTGAGGCCATTCCCCAGAGACCTGATAAGATTCTTTCTCCCCCTGAAGAGCATCCACACTGGTCCAGAGGTTTGCCAGTTGATGCTATGGTGGTGAAGGCAGCAGCTACTAAAAAGGATCTAGCAGAAGAAATTCTTACTGTCCACCTGCCCAACAGGGAGTCTCGGGCTGTGGACAGGTTGGGGAAGCAAGTCTTTGCTTCAGTGACCTTTGCTGTCAGGTCCCTGAACTACTTGCCACACTTCACGAGGCTCCAAAGATATCTGATTACCGCACTTTCTGGATCCCTTGCGGGTCAAGTTTCTGACTAGGCTTGGGACAAGGTTGCCTCTCAACCTGCCACCCTTGAATTTATTTCTAATCGTCCATGAGGCTGCTCTCCCATGCAACTGAAGGGGCGGCCAGAGCTGCAGGTGCAGGCATAGTCATGAGGCATCATGCCTGGATGCGCATCTGCGACCTGGCGGACTTCTTCAAGTTCTCCTTTCTGAATGCCCCTATTGAACCATCTTCCTTGTTTGGTTCTAAAGTGAAGGACACACTAGCCAGGTGCGAGCAAGATGGAAAGACTCTATCTGCCATTAGCCTACTTTTTCCAAGCCTCAATTTTCTTTTTCCAGGAACCAGAGGAGTGGAAAGATCTGGCACAAGAAATCTCAGGGTCTTTTCCGTAACGCACGTGGCGAGGATTCCCCCAGAGGCAGAGGGGGTTTCAATGGTGGAAAATGCCCCTTTAGGGGCAGAGGGAGTCCTCAAAACCAAGACTCCAAAGATTCCTTTTCTGGGCGGTCTTATCAACGCTCCTGAAGCGTTGTGCTATTGCTTTCCTCTGGAAGCAGTCAGGGCTCATTTTTCTCTGTACCAAACTGCCTGGCGCTCTGTTACAAACGATCAGTGGGTGCAGAGAATAATCTCCAGATGCTACTATATCCATCTAACCTCTTGTCCAAAACCTACAAAAAACCTTCTCGATGTTCCACCCAATCAAAGGGAAGAAGCAGCTTCAGAGATAACAAAGCTGTGTCAAAAAGAAGTCATCCAACCAGTCCCTCCAGACCAATGTGGATCCAGGTTTTACTCAAGAATCTTTTTAGTGCCAAAAAAGACCGGGGACTGGAGACCCATCCTGGATCTTAGCCACTTAAACAAATCAGTTGTACAAACCAAGTTCCGCATGGTCACTATTCAATCCATTCTCCCATTTTTAAGGGAGAATGTGTGGATGTGCTCGATAGACCTCCAGGATGCGTATTACCACATCAAAATGGACAAACACTCCAGGAGTCTCCTTCTCTTCTGGCTAGGAGCCAATCATTACCAGTTCTGAGCCCTGCCATTCGGTCTCTTGATGTGTCTAGCAGTGGTGACAGCTCATCTGAGACTTCAAAGATTCCAGGTGTTTCCATATTTGGACAATTGGCTCCCGTCCGCCCCCACCAGGCGTCTTCTGACTATGACCCTCCGATACACCCTTTCACTAGCAGAGTTCCTGGGAATCACTGTACACTGGGAGAAATCCAACTTGGAACCTACCCAACAGCTGGAATTTATAGGGGCAGTTTTCAATACTCATGCCTGTCTGGTATCTCTCCCAGCTCACAGGCTTCAGAGATTAAGATTGCAAGTGCGTGTGATACTCTTTCAAAAGAAGGTGTCAGCGAGGGAAGTTCTCCAGGCTCTGGGGTCCATGGCTGCAGCCATTTCAATAGTTCCTCTGGCAAGGTTACACATGAGACTGTTAGAATGGCTCGTATTGCCCCAGTGGTTTGCAAATCTTCACCCCCTAAACTCGCAGGTGCTCATAACCAACTCTTGCAAGCAAGATCTTTGGTGGATGAGGCCAGACGCAGAACTTTGGTGTCGCCCCTTTCAGACCCCTCAACCCAACGTCACTGTGACCACGGATGCTCCCCTGATAGGGTGGGGGGGGCCATTTTCAGGGAAAGACAGACCAAGGCATGTTGTCGAGCTTAGAGGCCAACCTGCATATCAATGTTCTGGAGTTAAGAGCGGTGCTGTTAGCGTTGCAGGCATTAATCCACTTCTTCCCCCTGGAACGATTGCAGTTCAGTAAGACAATATGTCAATTCTGGTACATCAACAAACAAGGAGGAACCAAATCCTACCCCCTGTGTCGAGAGGCCGTGAGAATTTGGCACTGGGTGATAGCTTCCGACTGCTTTCTAATAGCAACGCACATCCCCGGGAGTTCCTGTGTGATTGTGGACAGGTTGAGCAGATGCATTCTCCTTCCACACGAGTGGTCTCTCAATCCCAAAGTGACAGCAGAAATTTTCAGCCAATGTGGCCAGCCCTGCTACACCTCCCCTAGGAACAACAAACGCAGCAGTTACTTTGCCCTCTTTCCCCCAGAAGGGGAGTCCTCAAGAGATGCTCTGACTCACAATTGGCCCACGGGTCTCCTCTACGCCTATCCTTCAATTCTCTTGATACGTCTATTCTTAAAGAAAGCTACTCAGTTGAGATGCAAGGTGATCCTCATTGCCCCATTCTGGCCTCGTCAAGTGTGGTTCCCCTTCCTCCATCCTCATCTGTTACAGCCTCCATGGATCCTGGACACTCGTCCAGACTTGATTTCTCACCCCCAAGGGTTGACTCACCCAAAAATGTCCAGCCTCAAGCTGATGACTTGGTTTCTCCACTTTCGTTAGTCGCCAGGCAGGAAGCTCTTTCCTCAACTGTTCATGATCTTATTCTGGCCTCCCATAAACCACCCACCAGAAAACTTTATAGAGATAAATGGAAAAGGTTTTCTCTTTGGTCTAAAGAACAGATGCTAGATCCCTTCTCAGCCCCGGTCTCTGTCTTCCTTCAATACCTATCTGAGTTCTTTGAAAATAAAGCATCAGCCTGTACCATACGAGTCCATTTAGCAGCAATTTCCAGTTTTCATAACAGATTAGAGTGCACTCCTATTCGCCTGTGCAAAACCTTTCTCAAAGGAGTGTTTCGCAGCAGACCTCCAATTAGGCGTCCCTTAGCAACATGGAATCTGTTCCTGGTACTGCAGTCACTGTCTCAACCTTCCTCTGAGCCTGCTGCAAAATGTGATTTCATATTTCTCTCATGGAAATCTCTCTTTTTTGGTAGCTGTCACTTCTGCTATACCGGATCTCAGAATTGCAGGCCTTATGCATCAAGGGACCATACCTAATATTTCATAGAGACAGAGTGTCTCTACGTATTAACCCATCTTTTCTTGCCAAAGTGGATTCTGATTTTTCTGTGAAAGAATCCGTGGTGCTCCCAGTGTTTTTCCCGAACTACTCCAATAAAGGAGAATACTGCCTACACTCCTTGGATGTGCATAGGCAACTACGTTTTTACCTTGACAGGACTAAATTTACCCGCAAGACAGACCAACTTTTGATTTCCTTCTCTGGTCCAAGAATGGGATATGCTATTTCAAAAGTCACTTTATCAAAGTGGCTCAGAAATTGTATTTCTTTTTCATATTCATATACAAATGAGCCTAGGCTCCACAATATCAAAGCACATTCAACTAGAGCTATAGCAACCTCTATAGGCTTTCACTCCAGAGCCTCTATGGATGACAATTGCGCAGCAGCCATTTGGGCTAAACTACAAACTTTCATCAAACATTACAGGTTGGATATGGTCTCCAGGGGAAGAGGGGCCTTGGGCTCAATGGTACTCAGGAATGTTCTTCCATAAGGGCCACGCAGGTTTCTCAGGTAGCTTGCGATTCTGTCCCAATAGTGATGAATGGGAAGAAGATTAACATAATCAGATAAAGAAGTTATGTCTTACCATAATGTTCCATCTGTGTTGTTGATTTTCTTCCATTCATCACATTCCACCCTCTGTCTCCCACAAAGGCTCCTGGTGGATCTCATGGGTCCTTGTGGTGTGTCAGGATTTTTGCCCAGAAATGGCCTCTGCTTTATTTCTATACGTCTTATGCAAACTCGATCTGAGGTAACAGAGAGAAAGGGCATTGTGGGTAGCAGCTTAGCTCGAGAGTATTTTGGTGTACGCGAGCTTGGTGTTAGGCTGACACGGTTACAAGGGGTTCAGAACCAAACCCATCAGTGATGAATGGAAGAAGATCAACAACACAGATGGAACATTATGTAAGACATAACTTCTTTTTTTCTAACCTCAATGATAAACTGAGGTTAGCTAATTCACTTTTTTCCACTGTGTGCGATCTTGGAATTGGTATAGTTAATTTACGGGGGAGTATGGGGGGGTGCAGGGGTGGCTTGCTCACCTGAGAAACCAAGTAGAAAGTGTTTTTGTTAGTTAGGTGGTGGTGTAGGTGGAGGGGATCTTATTTACTTGTGCAATATAGTTTTCAATGTTATGAAGCACACTTTCAATGTTCTGAATTTTCAAAGTTTTGGGTTTTCAGTGTTTTGAATTTTCAATCTTACGGTCTCAGTGTTATGAAATTCAATGTTATGAAATAGACCTATATCTATATCTATATATATCTATAGATCTCTCTCTCTCTCTCTATATATATATATATATATATATATATATATATATATATATATATATATATATATATATATATATATATATATATATTTAAAGATATACGTGTGTGTGTGTGTGGGTGTGGGTGTGTATATATATATATATATATGTATATATGTATGTGTATATATGGGTCCATTACACATGGTCAACATTTCAGAATGTCGACCATGCGGAGCCGGCATATCTGTACAGTGCAGAATGGAAAGATTTCCATCTTCCGCACTTTAGTGCGATCTCGGGGTTGGGATATTTAAGTTACAGGGGGTGTGGGGATGGAGCCCCCCACGGGAGGGTGCAGGGGGGCATAGCCCTCCTTGCAAGCAGTATGAAGGTAAGTTGTTGTGGGTTTCTTTTTTTATTACATGGTTGACATTTCGAATGTTGATCATATGGTCTCGGCCATATGGTCTTCGACATTCTGAAATGTCGCCCATGTGTAGGGGACCCATATATATATATATATATATATATATATATATATATATATATATATATATATATTTTTTTAACTCTTAGCTATGGCCTCTCATGGTTCACCATGCCTCACTCAGTTGGCATGAAAGCTCTATAAAGTTTTTAGGTAGCTCAGCTTAATGGTTTGAGTGCGGGAATGGTGACCTGAAGCTTTGCAAGCTTGGCTGGCTATTATATCCTTGGTAGGATGTAACTCATATAGCTAAGGCTACTGCAGCAGTGATCATTTGAATATCTAGTGTTACAATAAGTTTACTTAAACAACTGTACTTATTCAGTTAATTGTTTTGCATAAACATCTATGATTTCTTCCATACAGCTCACTGTCTTCCATATGCACTATGTTTGAGTTGGTTTCAGCTATTTTGCTAACAACTTCAGCTTCAACCTTCGAGCTTTCACTTAACTTTTGAAATCCTTTTTTGCCTTCAGCCGTATAAGTCTTAGAGTCATATATCACTCCCATCATATTACTGTTTTATTCTGTCTTTGCTGATTTCTTTCCAGGATATCTTTTGATTTATATTGATTTTCAGGCACCACCAATATTGATTAAGTAGGGAATCCTGTTATTCATCCACTTGATCAACTACAGTTGACATGCTGAGATATTCCTGTATATCAAAACTACAAGTTGTCAGTGCTTATATCTTTTGGTGCAGCTCTTTTTCATAAGATTTTTCACTTTCTGTTCTAGTTCATTCCACTTTTCTACTTGAATGAGGTGTGTGTGTACTGGTTGTTATATATCTGACATATTTTTCACAAGTCTCCTGAATTCCTGGCTTGCGTATCATGTACCATTGCTGTATACTAAAATATCAGGCACCCCTTGTCTTGAGAACATTAATTTTAATGTGCTATTCACACTTTACTCTATGTGTTTGCTAGTTTTATTATATTAGGGAATTCACTGTAGTAATCTACATCTGTAAGACACGTGGCTTCTGTGAACAGCTCCATTGCATGTTAGCATTTCTTCCCTTGGACTACTGTAGTGTGAACTACAGATGGTACAGTGCCATGACTACTTATCCTATTTGAGTTAACTGGCCAACACATGACATTTCTTGCCCTTCATTTGATTTTTACTATTCCTAGATCTGACATTAAGTATCCTTTCAAGTATTTGACCTGATTATGTCAGTTTTCATTCATTCCTCAACTTATGGGTTCAGATGTTGTCACTCCAGCACATGGAGACCAACAAACAAGCTCTCAAGCTCCTTTCCTCCCCACAATGAATGCCTAACTTACCTCAGATCTTGTTTTCCACTTTCGTGACTAGACATGGTTGACTACTGCTCTGTAGTGCTCGTATTACGATAAGTGTGTTTTCCTTAAAACTTTATCCTTAATTGCTCTCTGATAGTAAACCTATCTCTCAACCTATGTCGACAAAGATAAAAATAGCTCAGGTATGCAAAAGTTATTGTAACTGGTGGATGCAATCACAACTGTTGCTAGTCTGTCCTTTCATTCTTCCACCACCCAAGGCCACAGTGACCATGGATGCTTCCCAGACTGGTGGGAGTGGCATTTTCTAGAAAGACAGTTCAAGGCACTTGGTCCCCTGAGTAGGGCAAATTGCATATCAATGTTCTGGAAATGAGAGCAATGCTTTTACTATTGCAAGCATTCCAGGGCGCTCTCAAGCTTGAGTAATGGTTGAGTTGGATCCGAGTGTTGGATCCAAACCCATACATTGAGGAAGAATGAAAATGGGCAACACAGATGGAATGTTATGGTAAGTACATAGCTTCTTTTTTTCTTGTTTTTTTTTTTTATTTATTGGTAGCTGTTATTGTATTAGCTTTGAATGTCAAGCATATTTATTCTGTGAAGGAAAAGTAAGATTGAATTGCTTTCCTTATAAATGATTTTTGCTTAGGCCAGCTTTTCATTGAAACATACAGCTGCATTTCTAAACAAGCATCAGTGAACTCCTGAAATTTGTTTTCTTTTTCTTCAGTCTTTGATAATTGCAGTATTATCCAAAGACTCTCTAATTCTTCTAATGGTTCTTCATGTTGCTGTGCTACGTATGTCCTATTCAACATATCTGCCTGAATCATAGTTCACCTTTAGAGGGTACTATTGTAGATTAAACAATATCCTCTACAGTCTTGGAGGTGAACAGTGCAAAAACTTTCTTGATATGCCTTGCAAGGATTTCCAGTCTTTTCCCATATGAACTTTACCATAAACATGTTTCTGAACTTTCTCACACACGTACACTTTTATAACAGTTTGTTTTCTACCCAATCATATCTGTTTTGTGCATCTGTAAATGCTCAGCCAATAGGCCACTTAAGTCTATTGTTTTGCATATTTACTTCTGTACCAGAATGATTGTCATATACTTGCAGGAAAACCAGCTTATTTGCATTATAGAGCTTCAGGGTTGAAACATCTATACTTATCTTGAGAATGTCAGAACACGTTTTTCTCTTCATTCATAGACACATAAAGTACAAATTTTTCAAGATAGTGCATCATTCCTAGAAAAGTCAATAATGATGTTCATCGTGCATACAGCTGCAGTCATAACAGATGGGTTCTCCTGCCGTCAGGCGGGTCCTCGGTCGGCCGAATTCCAAAGTCTAGGTCTGGCGTCGGTTGTCGTCGCTTCTTCCCTGACGTCAGTGCGCCAGGGGTATAAAAAGAACCAGCCGACACCATTTTCTTCAGTCTTTCTTGCCGCGCGGTGCCCGAAGCCGATGCAGTTCGCAGGTGCCGGTCGGCCAGCTCCTGAAATTACGAAAATTTTGCAACCAAAATCTTCTTGAAAGCTAAGTACCCCGTTGGGGAAACTTTTCTTGCCTCAGACCGATGTCAGACAAAGTTAATAATTGTATTTCTTGTGGGAAGCAAATACCGCATAAGGATTTTCATTCCCTCTGCATTCCTTGCTTAGGCCCAGACCCACGATGTCTCGGTCTGTCTTTTTTGTGCTACTTTCAACAAATGCACCATTAAGCGTCGGGCGGAGTTCACCCAGCACTATTTTGGCAAAAAAATTAACTATATTATGTCGTCGGATACTCTGGCTCCAGTTTTGTCTAAAAAAAGCAAAGATAAGGACCGACACACGAGGTCCGCGGCCTCTACCAACACCACACCAAAGCCGACTACAGGTGGTTCGGTTCTCAGCGAGGCACCTACGCAGCCCCTGCCTACCGACGACACTTCATTGGCAGTGTCTTCTGTGCCCGAGGACGCAGGCTCCTCGGCCCACACCCCGACTACAGATACCGAAGCCACTCTTGGTGGTGAATCTCAAAATGTAGACAGATCTGCCTCCTCTCAAGGTGTCTTCAGACCTTCCTCTTCTTTTTCTATCAAGGCTTTCACTAAGTCTAAAGCAGCCATCCATCCTAAGAGACAAGCTCCACAGGGCCCTTCTCCAGGCCCCATGCCTAAAAAACAGATGCTTAAAATGGCTGAGGATTTGATTACTCTTATCAGGGGTTCTCAACCCCCCCCCCCGGACAAAAGGCCCAGAGTGGAGGAAGAATCCCCCTCCACTGACCAGGCCTCCATTATTTCAGAGCACTCTGATGAACAGGAACATTCTTACTCCCCTTTTGAAAATTCTGATGCTCTGTCTCCCCCCCAGAGGATTACTCATTTGGGGAAACCTTGCATACCTTAAGGGAACACTTCCACTGGGAAGGCCAAGAGTACTCAGATTCCAAGAAAAGGCTTAGGGATTTCCTCTTGCTACCTCAGCACAGGCCTCTGGCTATACCTCCTGTCTTAGACATACTAGATGATGTGTACTCGGAGGCC
Organism: Protopterus annectens; assembly: GCF_019279795.1. Classification (NCBI taxonomy): domain Eukaryota; kingdom Metazoa; phylum Chordata; order Ceratodontiformes; family Protopteridae; genus Protopterus; species Protopterus annectens. The sequence continues at coordinate 1,435,204,658 of NC_056732.1, forward strand.
TGCCTTAACCCGGATTCTTTACCTCCAGCCCCAGTCAAGCCTGACAGGTACTACCGGGTTCCTGACTTACACCAGTTTTTATACAAAAGCCATGCGGCTGACCCAGAAACTATCTCAGAGGGCCCTAAGGGAATTAAGGCCTCCACTGCTAAAAACCCATTACCTTCCAAGAGAGATTCCAGATCCTTAGAAAGGTGGGGAAAAAAGGTATACACCTCGGCCACCTTAACCATGAGGGCATTAAACTGCCAGTTCCATATGCTAAAGTACCAACAGTTTCTGTTATCACAGTTGAGAAGCAAAATGTCACAACCTGAACAACCAGACTTGAATGAGTTGCAGGATTTGATGCATAGTGCAGAACAAGTGGGTAAACATACCTTGCAATGTGGTTTTGATGCTCTAGAGGCTTCATGTAGAGCTGCTGTTACAGGATCAGTCATACGTAGACATGCCTGGCTCAAGGAGCAAACCTTACCAGATCATGTCAAAGCTAAATTACTAGATGCCCCTTTACAAAAGGATGTATTATTTGGTGTTAAAGCTGAGGAGGTATTAAAGAAAATGGAGGAAAAGGCTAAATCAATGCAAACAGTGAAAGATTTTCTACAGGTACAACCTGCACGTTTCAGTAGAAATTGGCCTTCCAAAAATTGGTCCTTTCCAGCCACAGACAGACCCCAAAGAGGTAGATACAGGCGCCCGAGGGGCAGAGGGCAATCTCAAGGATCGTTTAGGGGCAGACAATGGCAAGCTCCTACACAAAGAGGTGGTGAGGATAGTTCGCAGCCATTCAGAAAGCAAGCCCAATGACTTTCCCATTTGCATGCCAAGCAAGGCTCAAATGGCAGCACCCTTAGGTGGAAAACTGGCAGTATTTTCAAAAAATTGGCATATTGTCACAAAAGACAAATGGATCCTGGACATTATAAACAGAGGCTACATATTCCATTTTCACACCCTTCCAAAAATGAGAGGCATGCCAAACCTGCCACACAATCAAAGGGCAGAGGCACAAAGACATATTTCAGACCTCATGGACATGAAAGCTATTCAAGAGGTACCTACTCACGAACAAGGTCAAGGTTTTTATTCCAGACTATTCCTGGTACCAAGGAAGGGAAAAGATTGGAGACCTATTTTGGACCTATCCATCCTAAACACATTTTTACTCGTACCAAAATTCAAGATGCTCACATTACAGCAGCTTCTTCCCATGCTGGGCAAGGAGTCTTGGCTGGTAACATTGGACCTCAAGGAGGCATACCTGCATGTCCCAATCAGACAAAATTGCAGAAGATACCTCAGATTTCTTGCAGGTTCAACCCATTATCAATTCTCTGCATTGCCCTTTGGCTTATCTACTGCGCCCAGAGTATTCACAAATTGCCTGGCATCAATAATTGCCTACTGCAGACTTCAAGGGATACAAATATACCCATATTTGGACGACTGCCTGATCCAAGCGGACAGCAAACACATACTTCTGAAACATCTGGCTTTTGTAATAATGTTGTTGAATTCTCTGGGATACACAGTCAACAAGAAGAAATCAAGGCTAATACCCTCTCAGAAAATAATTTTCCTGGGTGCCAACTTGGACACAAACACCCAGATGGCCTACCTCACGCCAGAGAAGCAGGGGCAACTAACTCAATACTTCAGAAAACTAGCAAATTTCACCAGGCTGACTGCAAGGAAAATCCTGCAGGCTCTGGGATTCATAGCATCTTGCATCCTACTAATCCCATGTGCAAAACTGCATATGAGGAAACTTCAATGGTACCTGAAAAACCTATGGTCTCAACACAGCCACAGTTTGGAAACAATAATACCACTAATTCCATGTCTTCAAAAGGAATTTCTGTGGTGGGCTCAAGCATGCCAAACAAACACAGGTCTCCCATTCTGCAAGCCTCAAGCAAATCAAGTCATCACAACAGACGCCTCGGACTACGCCTGGGGGGCGCGCATGACAGATCGGTGCATTCAGGGCAAATGGTCCTAAAAAAGAAAAGCACCTTCACATCAATCAAAAGGAAATGCTAGCAGTAATAAATGCTATTATAGCTTTCAAAGACCTTCTGCATCCAGGTCAACTATTGATAAGGACAGACAACACCACAGTAATGTGGTACATAAACAAACAGGGAGGAACCCATTCATACCCCCTATGCAGGCTGGCCATGTCACTTTGGAACATGGCCCTGGAATTACAAATCGAACTTCAAGCACAGTACTTGCCAGGTAAGGAAAATATGCTGGCAGACAACCTTAGCAGAAATATGACAGATCCACACGAATGGAAGTTGCATCCTCAAGTTTTTACAGAGATAATTCAAGCATGGGGAAGGCCAGACATAGATCTCTTTGCCTCCCACAAAAATCACCAATTGACAAAATTCTGCTCAAGGACTTTTCATCCACAGGCCTGGAGACTGGACGCTCTCTCTTTCAGTTGAACAACAATGGCAGTTTATGCCTTTCCACCTCTTCCTCTGCTGCCCAAAGTTCTACTAAAAACCAGAGCAGACAGACCAAAGATGATTCTCATTGCTCCAGACTGGCCAAGACAGCACTGGTACCCACTCCTGAGGAGCCTTACGCATTCCCTTCCATGGACCCTACCTCTAATGCCTCTTCTTCTGACTCAGCACAGCTTCAAAACTCTTCACAGTCAGCTGAAAACACTCAATCTGGCCGCATGAAAGATTCCTTAACATCACAACAGGCCCTACTCTCCAAGGAGGTGCAGGATGTCATTTTGGAGGCCAGAAGGCCGTCTACTAGAAAAGCTTACTCCGCAAAATGGAAACGGTTTTGTGCCTGGAATGAGAAAAAGAATTTACCTCAAATATTAAAGTATCTAGCTGAGCTGCTAAGCAGTGGACTTTCATTCTCCTCCATCAAAATCCATGCCTCAGCCATTTCTGCAGAATACAACACTGATCCACCTTTATTCTCTCACCCCCTCTTAAGACAGTTCCTCAGAGGGGCTAAGAATATAAAACCCCCAAGGAAACAACCAATACCTGCTTGGGATCTCAATTTAATTCTAGAAAAGCTGACCTTGCCTCCTTTTGAGCCAGCTGCCTCAACAGATTTGCAATGTTTGTCCTGGAAAACAGCTTTCCTTCTGGCTATCACCTCAGCTCGTAGGGTATCGGAACTACAAGCCCTCATGGCTGTGCAGCCTTTTATCATCTTCCATCAGGACAGAGTTTCCTTACGAACCAACCCGTCCTTTATGCCAAAGCTGGTATCCACGGTAGCTTTGAATCAGGCTATACACTTACCTATCTTTTACCCTAATCCTCAAAACAAAGGGGAGAGACTACTACATTCCTTGGACATCCACAGACAGCTGCGTTATTATTTGGACAGAACAAAGCCTTTCAGAAAATCAGAACAGCTCTTTGTGTCCTATGCTATAGGAGCTCAAGGGAAGCCAATTTCCAAACAGACAATCTCAAAATGGATAGCCCACTGCATACGCTTTTGTTACTCTTTTCATGGTAAAACTGTACCTGCAGGCATCAGATCTCACTCCACAAGGGCCACAGCTACCTCTGCAGCTTTCCTCAGAGGAGTGCCTACCAAAGATATTTTGGAAGCAGCCACTTGGAGTTCTGTGCCTACCTTCTCCAAGCACTACCACCTACCATTATACTCCAAAACTAGAGCAGGCTTTGCCACTGCAGTCTTGCAGGGCATCCTGGCTCCTCCTAGTTCCACCTAGTGCCTACCACCCCTTTTTAGCTTTGGGATTCTATCCATCTGTTATGGCTGCAGCTGTATGCACGATGAACATAGTACAGTTTTGTACCTACCATAAATGTAGATGTTCGAGTGCTAATACAGCTGCAGTCCAGGTTTCCCTCCCTCCTTCCCCTCTTGGGACAGGCCTATTGGCTAACACCTCCTCATACAACCTGATTGGGGTATTATTTTATGGTGTATTTGTTAGTAACTACTGTATTTTGATTATATTGCATTGCTTTATTACACAAATTTATGTATTGCCTTCCTTCTGGGGGCACCTGACATCTGGGGCAAGAAAAACTGAAGAAATGGCGTTGGCTGGTTGTTTTATACCCCTGTCGCACTGACGTCAGGGAAGAAGCGACGACAACCGACGCCGGACCTAGACTTTGGAATTCGGCCGACCGAGGACCCGCCTGACGGCAGGAGAACCCATCTGTTATGACTGCAGCTGTATTAGCACTCTAACATCTACATTTATGGTAGGTACAAAACTGTACTTTTGCTTACCTTCTGACCTTTGCATTGCAGATATTGCTTGGATTTTTTATGAACCGGGTTTCAAACTCTGTGATATTAGAGTATGACCCAGACTTGTCACTTTAATTTTACATCTTGAATTTATGCTGTCTTAAATTATTCATCAGCTGTATCATTCTGCCATACTCTTTCTATATATATGATCTCACACTAATATATTATTAATTATATTTCCAATATCTTTTATCCTTTAGATACTAGGGTAATGCTGTCAACAATTTCTGAAACAACTTGGATGTTGACAAAGAAACAAAAGGGAGTCTAAGGAATCAGTACCGTCCTCAAAATGTATTAAATATTCACAAAGTCGAGCTTTGTTTAACTAGTGTTGGCCTACTTTTAATACTGAAAGAAATTAGCATTTGACTTTTCTGAGAAAGTCTCTTTCATTGCAAAGTGCAATGCTGTTCATAGGTTGGTACTATGCTATTGGCCCTAGGGGCCTATACAAGCCTAGCCATAACAATTCCGTGGATATTTCTTCCCACAATATTTGCTTCCCTGGACCCTTGTCTAGCAGGGCGAATGACGTGATCCCCAGGGTGAATTTCGTATCTCCCATCCAATCGTCAAGGTTCCTTTTGAAGAGGGCCAAGGAGGCATTCTGCTTGTCATGTATGGGCAGTCTATTCCAGAGTATGGGGAGTCTCTGGGTCAGGAACTTATCCCTCCAGCATGTTTTGTTCATTGTGATGACAAGGTTTAGATCCCTGGAGCATGTGGCTCTGAGGGATTGGGATTTCTTTAAGTGGAGCATGTCCAGTAGCTCAGGGTTTGACATGGCCTTGTGTGTGTTAAGCAGAGATCGTCTCTCAGTAGACGATATGCCACAGAGTATAGCTGGAGTTTTATTTAGATGATCAGCATAGGGCATCTGCTTTAGGCCTGTGATTCTTTTAGTGAGGTATTTCTGCGGCCTTTCCAGCTGTTGCAGTTGTCTTGTGAGGTACATACCAAACGGGGCGTTGTACTCTGTAATGGGTCTAATGAGGGATGAGTACAGTGGGACAATGACTTCCTTTTTTCTGGATGAAAAGCCTTTAGTGATGAAGTGTGCCACATAGAAGGATTTCCTGACTGTTGTGTCGATGTGGTTATCGAAGGTGAGACCACTGTCCACCTGTGTCCCTAAGTCTCTCATCACACTTTCGGTGTTTAGTGTACTGCCACCTATGTGGTACTTCATGGGTACATGGTTTTTCCCAAAGGGGATAACTATACATTTCTTGGCATTAGGTTTGAGCCCATGGCTCTGGCACCAAGCATCTGTTTCTGTAATGCCCTTTTGTAGAATATTCAAATCATTTGGGGATTCGGTAATGGCTCCCAGTTTGCAGTCATCTGCAAACTTTGTTAGCTAGAGTCCCTTAGTGTTGGCCTGTATTTCAGAGAAGTAGATGCCAAACAAGAGCAGTCCCAGGACTGAACCCTGAGGTACTCCACTTGTCTGGAGCTGGATTTGGAGTTGGCTACTTTTACAGTCTGGGTTCTATCAGTAAGCCAGTTGGCAACCCATCAAGTGATGTAGGGATTTATGCCCAGCTTAGTAAGTTTATCTATGATTCCAGAGTGGGGGGTGGTGTCGAAGGCGTTGGCGAGGTCCAGATAGGCTGTGTGGATCGCCTTACCGTTGTCCACAGCTCTGGAGACTGATTCGAAGAAGTCATTCAGGTTCAGGAGACAAGAACGAACCCAAACTGGGTGGGGTCCAGTGTTTGAAGGTTGCCAATGTCTTTTTTTATAAGTTCCATGATAATGCATTCCATGCCCTTGCAGATCAGGCTCATCAGACTGATGGGACAGTAGTTCCCAGGATCCAAGGTGGATCCCCCCTTGTGGAGTGGGATAACTATAGCTGTGCGCACTCACTGGGCATGAAGCCTGTGGTGAGGCTATGATTAAACATGACACTTAGGTGAGGTGCCAGTTCATTTTATAGTTCATGTAGTACACAGCCCGGGATGTCATCTGGTCCCATGGATGCTGTATTCATCGCTTTGGAGATTGCGGTTTCTACCTGTGTGGACGTGATTACCAGAATTTGGCAATATTTTGGTATTCAGATGGGCCCTTTAGGGGGTGAGAGGGGGTGAAATTGGCACTAAATTAATCTGCCAGGATATTGGCAATATCCTTGGGATCAGTATATTTAATGCCATTCTGTTGTAGCTCAGAGCAGATCTGAGCATTGCCATTTAGATTCTTGACATGACTATAGAATGCCTTGTGGTTGTCTTTGGAATCTTTAGCAATTTTATTTTCGTAACTAGCTTTGGAGGATTTTATGAGGGATCTCAGCTTCTTGCTGAGGCTGGTAAGGGAGTTTTTTGCATCCTGGAATTTTCCTCTCTTCTGCAACAGTTTCTTCCTTCTGTTGTATAGTTTGTTTATGGCAGGGGACCACCAGATTGGTTTCCTTTTTTGGAGGAGAGCATCTTGGTTCTATTTGGGATGACACAATTCATGCACGAGTGGATGTGCTCGTACAGTGCCCTAGTGTAGGATTCAGCAGTCGAACTTTCAGCTCCCGTCTGCATGGGTGTCATGAAGTTTGTCACTTCTGACTTGAGTAGCATGAAGTTGGCTTTGGAGAAGTTTTTTTTACGGAGGTTTCCTTACTAGGGGTTGGGGGTGGGATGTGGATGTCAAGGGTGATTAGCTTATGGTCAGACCTGACCAATGAGGGGGTGACCACTGGTTTGGAGCATCTATCTCTCATGTTGGTAATGACCAGGTCTAGGATATTGGAGCCCCTGGTGGGACAATGGATTAGTTGATCCAGGGTGTTGGAATTTATGAATTCCAAGCACCGTTGGAAAAAGGTGTTGGTACCTGAGTAGTTTTCCCAGTTAATAGCAGGGTAGTTGAAATCACCCAGTATTAGGGTGATTGGTTGTATCTTAATATTTTCTAGTATGTTTAGAAAGGTGTAGTGAGAATTTTGGGGCATGGTGGGGGATCTGTAGCAAGCTACAGTTTGGATTGCAGTCTTACCTAGTGTTAGTTGCACCTGGAGAATTTCAGATGCATTGTGTTCGGCAACTAGCCTGGAGGTGTGAATATCCTTGGTGAATATGGACAATCCTCCACCTTTAGTGTTTCAGTCTTGATTTGGTTGCCAAAAAGTTTGGTAAGAGTTGTAGTCTGGTACTGCAGGGGTGTTCTCTGGAGCCTTGAACCAGGTCTCAGTTACTGCACAGATATCGATGTTCTCCATTTTAGGAGTGCCTTGAGAGAGTGCATTTGGAGGTTTAGACTTCTAGCATTGAGTATCCTTGCCTTCAGATTTTGCATGCTTGTGTCTGTTACGGTGGTGGTTTTGTCCTTTGAACCTTGCCTAAAAAAGGCACTATAGGGGTGGCAAGAGCTTTAGCCAGTGACCTGAATCCCAGGGGTGACTGTGATCTGATGTTGTCTTTTTTTGTCTGTTTCTCAACTAATGGGTCTCTGATCTGACCCTCAGATTCAACTTTGGCCACTTGGCAGACTTTAGGTACAATAGCTCAAGCTCTTCCCCTACCCACAATCCCCTGACTACTTGTGAATGACCTCAGATCTCATTTGCTGCTTCAGCAATATGACGTGATTACCATTAGCTTTACTGAGCTGGTTGATTTTTTTTTCTTTAATGATATGTACCTCACCTTACTTTTCATCTAGTTTCTCAATATTTTTTCTCTGTAGTACCTTCCCCTGATATGTATATTTATTTTATTTTTATTTACCACTTGTTTACCAGGGAGATCCGATTGGAAGCCCATTTTCAGCAGAGGCCCAGGGAGAAAAGCTCCAAGTACAATTATACAATACAATAACCAGTTGTCAAAGTGCATAAATTCATAATGTCACAGTACAGTAATTACATCATACAGTATTTGTAGTGAGCTATAAATTGTGTACTACAGGTGGGTCGTTTATTCATGGAGAGAAGTGATGACATCAAGATGAATACACCATGTGGATTGTAAATTCAGAATGTAACAGTACAGTAAGTACATTTTATAGTATTTGCAGTGAACTAAAAATTGCATAGTACAGGTGGGTCATTTACCCATGGAGAGAAGTGTCAGCAGCAAGATGACTGCCCTAGATTATTCAGAGTATATAATTACAACAATTAGAATTAAGAGTTAAATATTCCGAGTACAACATGTGGGTCAGTGACTGTTCGTGAGAAGTCTTAGCAGCAAAATGACTAACAAATATTATTTAATGAAGCCTCTATATATAGCAGTATATATATTTTTAGTTCCTGATGGTTTATTGGAAAAATATTAGAAGGGAGTAGGGGAAAAGAAGAGGTGGGGGAAGGTGAGGAGATGGAAAAGGGAGGGAAGATAAATGAAATCGGAAGAGAAAAAGAGAGAAGAGATTTGAAGTGTAGTTAAGAGAGAGTTAATGAAGAGGAAAGAAATAAAGTATATCTACTTCAGTCAGCCAAGCGAGGTGCATGAGCAGAGCCACAGTGTGCCGTAAGAAGTCGTTTAAACTTGGTTGTGTTGGTAGTGTTAAGGATGTGTTGGGGGATTTTGTTCCAGGCTTTGGAAATAATGTTGAAGTAAAGTGAATCACAAAGCTGCTATTTGATGTGGTGACCTTTAACAGGAATTTGTATGTATAAATAAATAAATACATATATGTGTGTGTGTGTGTCTGTATATATATATATATATATATATATATATATATATATATATATATATATATATATATGTATATTTTTTGTGTGTAAATATAAATGCACACTTTTAGTATTAACATTTGGGTCTTAAGCCCTCACCCTGTTCTTTTACCTCGAAGCATATCTTCATTACTATTTCTGGTATATCTGATTGCTAATTTTTCTAGATACCCTTGGGGTATTTCTTTTACCATTGTTGATATTTATCTTTCTTATATCCCACTGCCACCTTCTCTTTTTGCATGTAAGTGCTGGTTATTATTGTGGCAGTTTTGCTTGTTGTAAAGATGTCAGAGAAACATAATGCTTTCAGAAAGTGCTCATCTTGCAGGCATAAGGTCCCAGATTTGGATATTCATTCATTACGTGTGTACTACTTAGGTCCAGGGCATATTGAGGTTACAGCTGACATTTATGCTAGCTTTAATAATAGAGCTTTGGTTGAGAGAGAGTAAGCTAATATTGAAAGGTCTACTCCCATCTTCAGCCATTTTGGAGTCTGGAACACCATCTTCCTGTAAAAATTCTTTGAAAGACGCAGCTGAGAGATCTAAAGAATTGAGGAAATGCTTCTCAAACTGCTCTCCTACCTCCATGACTTAGGGCTTGTTTCCACCTGAGAAGGTATCTAAGTTGTTGGCTCCGACTGTTTCCAAGAGCTCGACTCCCATAAAAACAAAACCAAAATCATCAGATCTTTCTCCTCATTTAGTTCCAGTCAGCTCCAAATCGAAATCTCTGAGAATCTCCTTGAGGCTTCACTCTCCCTTCCTGCAAGACACGCATCAAAGAGCTTTCTGTCCATCATCTACGTAGTCTTTCCTAAGGTCATCCAGGAGCCTATCAGAAGTGAATGTGAACAGTATAATGAACAAATTTGTCAAAGCTCAGAATCAGTTGTGTGTTTTACCGGCTCTGGCTGCCATCTGACCCTTGAGCCTATCCACCTCTCAACCCCAGGCTTTAGCTCCTACTGTGATCTATCCTGTGATTTTGGAGCTTTCAGTCCTGGGATTCCTGATCCTGTCTTTGTCAGATCCAAAGGCTTGTCATTGTTCCACTGTAACACTTTCTGTGACACAGATGGGTCCCCCCCCCCCAGGTCCAGCCTACACTCAACTGCTTTCTGTGGAAGTTAAGTCTCTTCATCCACTGGGACAGCTGACCAGATCAAGCCTTGAGACGGTCCTCATTTAGGACACTAGTGGTACTTATGAGTTCTGTCCGAAACCACCCACCAGAGAGCCCCTTTGAAGGGGTTTTGCAGGAGGAGGCACATGGACACCCTACAGAGTCTTTAAATGAAGATAATGACTTTGATGAAGGTGAATGGTCCTCCAGATCAACCCTTGAGGATGTTTCATTCGGAGATATTCTTGAACTTCTGAAACAGAAAAGGAGGTTGGTCTTCTGACCTCCCCTCCCAAGAGGAGTCAGAGTTTCTTGAGGCATTTGGGCCAGATCAGCTACAACTTGGGTCGTCCCCTGGGCAGATGAGATGGTTGACCTTATCTTCCCCTCCGGACTTTAAAGGATCCAAATGTCACAGAGCCCATCCCTAAATGTCCGTACAAATATCTTGTTGCACCTAAAGATAGGGCTTATTAGAGCAAGCCCCCCTCCCCATATGCTATGGTGGTTGTAGCAGGCACCAGTAAATAACTAACAGAACAGAGTTTCTCTCTGCATCTAATAGGGAATCTAGTGTGTTGGACAGGCATGGAAAGCATGTCTATGCTTCAGCGACCTTTGCCCTCAGATTTGGCACATGTTACCATGTTTCAAAGGGAATTGAGCAAACAGTTTTCCAGTACCCCTCAGGTTCCATTTCTGTGGAGGATAAGAAAACAGTTCCTTTGCAACTGGCCACTTTCCAGTCATTATCCAGTGCTTCCATGAGATTAATATCTCATGCCTCAGAGGGAGCTGTTAGAGAGGCAGGTTCTGGCTTAACTGTTAAAAGGCATGCCTGGATGCACCTTTGTGATTTTGCAGAGCCCTTCAAGTCATCATTCATGAACACCCCTTTTTATGGGTCCACTTTATTTGGTGCTTAGCTGAAAGAGACTCTGTCCAGGAGTGAGTAAGATGGGACAACACGTTCTGCCATAGGAATCCATTTTTCTATATCTCAAAGAACCTTCTCCCAAAACCAGAGAGTGGGTAGAAAACTGTGATTCAGAAAATTCACACGGTTCTTTCCAAGACTCCTATGGAGAAAAATCCCTTTGTGGCAGAGGGGTTAATTCCAGTGGAAGATGCCGTACTCATAGCAGAGGTGGCCTGCAACATCAGGGCTTCAGAAATTCATTCTTGGTTAAGCCCTTTCAGCATCCCTGAAGGATTACGTGAATGCTGCAGTCTGGTGGCAGTTAGGGGATTCCTATCTCTGCACCCTCAAGCCTGGACCACTATTACCAAAGATTCTTTGGTGCAGAATATCACGACAGAGATTATTATATTCCATTTTCCCTTGCTCCCCCAAAACACAACAGAAAAATTTGTGATGTTTCATCCAGTCAGAGGAAAGCTGCAGTTACAGAAATTAAAAAGCTGCTAGAAAAAAAAGAGTTATCCGACTGGTTCTGCCAGACCAGCTAGGGTCTGGAACGTATTCAAGATTCTTTTTGATACCAAAGACTGGAGACCTTAGAGCAATTTTGGATCTCCTCAATCTAAATCAGTTTGTGAAACGCTCAGTGTTCTGGATGGTCACAGTTCAGTCCTTCCTGAGTCATTTAATGAAGGATGAGTGGACGTTCTCTATAGATCATCAGGATGTGTACTATCATATCAAGATACACAGGTACTCCAGACATCACCTGCGGTTCCAGTTGGGAGCCAGTGATTACCAGTTCAGAGCCCTGCCCTTTCGTCTCACCACAGCCCCCCCAGGTGTTCATATTTATGGCAGTAGTTGCAGATCACCTGAGACTGCAAAGATTCCGGGTGTTTCTCTATCTAGATGACTGACTCCTATCTGCTTCCACCAAGCTTATATTAATTCAGGTCAGGGACCACTTGCTGCATCTCTCTTCACAGCTGGGCATTACCTTAAATTGCTGGAAGTCTCATCTTTGTCCACCACAAACTCTGGAGTTCATTGGTGCCCATCTAGACACGAAATCACAAGCAGCAAGTCTTCCTCAGTCAAGATTAGAGACTTTAAGGAAACAGGCAATACATATCCTTACTCTCATTCACCTTCAGCCAGACTAGTACTACAGCTGTTGAGTTCCATGATGGCCTTCACGGTTCTAGTTTTTTTGGCACTTTTCACATGAGAATACTACAGCTGACCGTAGTGGTACAGTGGTTGATCAGGCATTCATCGGTGTCAACTCCCATTTACATCAATGCAGTTTGCAGATGACACATAGCATGGTGGATTCATGCGGTGCATCGTGGATTCATGCGGTGGAAGTTTCCCAGTGCCGTCCCTTCATACTCCCTTCCCCCAAAGCCACACTGACTACAGATGCCTCCCAGTTGAGGTTGGGGACATTACCTGTGAGGGACAGTCCAAGGTACGTGGACTCGGACAGATGCCAACATTTGCTTCATTGTCCTAGAAATGAGAGCAGTCATATATGCGTTGCAGGCATTTCAAGATATTCTACCTCTACAGATGGTTACAGTTCAGATGGGCAACATGTCAGTAGTCTTGTACATCAACAAACAAGGGGGAACCAGATTTTACTACCCACTTTTTGCAGGAAGGCAATGAGAGTGTGGCACTGGGCAATCTTTTCCGACCACTTTCTCTTGATAATGCATATTCCATGTAAAACCAGCATGCTAGTGAACAAACTAAGCAGGTCCATTTTAAATCCTAGCAAGTGGTCATTCAACCAATCAGTGGTTGACATGACCTTTAGCCAGTGGGATCCACCAGGCTGTGACTGTTTTGCCACTCCCCTCAATACCAAGTGCAGCAGGTACTTTTCTCTGATCCCCCCCCAGAGGAAGAGTCACAGAGAGATGCTCTAGTTCATGATTGCTCCTCCAGTCTATCATACACGTTTCCTGCCATTCCTCTTATTCCAAAGTTTATTTAGGAAACTTGCCAGCTGAATAACAAGGTGATCCTCATTGCTCCATTATGGCCTCACCAAGTATGGTTCCTCTTCCTGTGGCCTCATCTTCTTCATTCTCCATGGGTACTGATTCCTCTTCAGGACTTTGTTTCATCTGTCTGGGCTGCCTCAATCAGGCATTCTGTCCCTCAAGTTGACGGCACAGTTTCTCCAATTTCAGTGATGGCTAGAAGTTCTAGGCTTTCCTCACCTGTTTGCCACATTCCTTTATTATTCCAAAAAGCTTCCACTGGGAAACATAAAAGTAACTGGAAAATATTCGCTACTGGGGCCATTCAGAGACAGTTGGATCCCTTTTCCATGCCTATTCCAGCTTTTCTTGAATTTCTAGCTTCCATCTTCAGTGAAGGAACTAGTTATTTGACTGTTAAGGTGCAAATTGGCTGCCATCTCAAATTTTCACACTGGCATATGTAGTTCTTCATTGGCTTCTTTGACATTATATAAAGCCTTCCTTAAGGGGGCCTTACTGCTCTGCCCTACAATAAAAGATCCTGTATCTCCGTGGGACCTTATGCTAGTTCTTCAGGCCCTTACTCGCCCTCCCTTTGAACCAGCAGTGAAAACTAAGTTAAAATTTCTGTCCTGGAAAACTTTTTCTAGTAGCCATTACCTCAGCTAGACGGGTATCAGAACTCTAAGCACTTTCTTCTCAAACACCTTACCTGATTTTTCACAAGGACAGGGTGTCACTTCAGACTATTTCTTCCTTTCTATCCAAGATGGTGTCTGAAACTAGTCTTAAACAGTTAATCGGGTTACCAATTTTCTTAACAAAAATTCTCTAACAAGGGAGAATATATGCGTCTTTTACTAGATGTTTGTAGACCGCTTCAATTTTAAATTCACAGAACTAAAGATTTCAGGAAGTCAGAACAACTGTTTGTATCCTTTTCTAAAGCTAAATTTGGCACAACAGTGTCAAAAGTGACTCTAGCCAGATGGCTCACTGATTGCATCACCTTCATTTACAAAAACAAAGGCCTGTAATTGCCAAAATGTCCTAAGGCACAGTTCATCAGATCTATGGCCATTTCATCTGCTTTCTGGTTAAAGCATCTATGCATGACATCTGCCCAGCTGCTACATGGTCCAACAGTCATACTTTTATAGCTGATTACAGGTTGGAAGTATTTCTAGGAATAGAGCAGCTTTTTGCTCTGCAGTACTGTGGAATATCTTTCCTTGAGGACCACCCAAGATGATTCTAGCTGGGAACTGTATCCTATCATTTGAGGAGTGGATGAAAAAGACAATATCAGATATTAAAGTTATGTGCTCACCACACTGCGTCTGTGTTGTCTGTTTTTGTCCTTCAGCTTCCCACCAAACATTCTCCCTTCCCCGTTTCTCTGGATCTTGGTATGACCTGAAAGAGACTACTGAATAATTTCTGCTGTATGGGCTCCAGAGTCCCCTTCTCTGACTTCTTCATGATTCCCATCTTTTTACCTGTTGAATTACTTACTCAGAAGTACTGTGTGTTGCCTTTTCCATTATCGGCATTGTGTTTGGTAACTTGAGGACAAACTCAATCTGAGGTAACTCACAAGTAATCAGGGGGATTATGGCTAAGAGGCAGAGCTTGAGCTATGGAGCCTAAAGTCTGTCGAGTGGCCAAGGACGGATCCGAGGGTTGGATCTGACACCCATCAGTTGAAGAAGGATGAAAACAGACAATGCAAACACAGAGCTATGGTAAGTATGTAACTACAATTTTTCATTACTTTATTCAGACCTTGTCGATCAAAATAAATATCAATCTTTCTTTGCATCAGTGACAGACAGCACTGTTCATCCTTTCTTTTGACTCTGCTTCTTAAAGACAACGTAACATTCAGTGTGTTTCACTTCCTGTACAGCTTTGCTTTTGGGTTTAATGGTATTCTTCTGGAAGCATCGGTCACTAGCACTATATCATTTTTTTGTTGTATGTGATAATTTCCTATCAAGCTTCTTTAACCTGCAAAATAGTCACTTCAGCAATGCAGGGGTGTGATTGCTGTGGCTTGTACAGTGTTTAAGAAGTCTCCTTTACCACGTCATTACTTATGAACGTATGCATTTATTTCTTTTGTATTTTTACTTTAGAATTTTAGGATTAAGTTCAGTAAGTGCAGCTGTTTAAAAATGATACATTTTTATTTTTATTCTGACGCATCAGCATTTTCTAATGGTGCTTCCCAGTGACCATCTTAAGTTATGTACATACTGCTCTGTCTTGAGTATTTTCCAGCCCAGCTGTTTGAGTATTTTCAGCCAAGATATTACAGTCTCTACCAGTATGTAATTTATATTCAGCAAGTCTGTGTGGGTCTTTGTGGGTGCCGTGGTTGTATTCTACATCCCAGAAATGTGATGTATATGAATTGATCTGCATGCTGTGTGAGAGAAGAAAAGAATGATTGTGTGTGTGTGTGTGTGTGTGTGTGTGTGTGTGTGTACATGTTCACACATGCATGCATGTGCTCACGCATCATGCAGTGCATTTGCACGCCTTTCCAGACAAGTTTCTTGCAACAACTTTGGGCTGGCTTACTGTCCTTGGTTTTCCTTATTTGTCACTTTGGATGCATCATCTAAGCTATTGTTCCACTTGAACTATAGTTAGCATGGATGTCTTCCATCTATCTGTATATAGAACATAATATTGTTTTAAAGGTGTTAGATGTGGATTTTCTGGTATCATACAATGTTATATAGGATTACGTTTATTGTGACTCTGATATTGGAAGATGCAATACTACTAAACTGCTAATTGTGCCCTAACAGTAAGGATCCC
The DNA here is from genome assembly GCF_019279795.1 of Protopterus annectens. Classification (NCBI taxonomy): domain Eukaryota; kingdom Metazoa; phylum Chordata; order Ceratodontiformes; family Protopteridae; genus Protopterus; species Protopterus annectens. Next base: position 1,435,220,520 of record NC_056732.1, read on the forward strand.
AGCATTAAAATGTAGACACAGGAAATATTTGAAGATTCAAGAGATATGAAAAAGCATTTTCAGTGAGTAATTTGTTAAGTCATGGAGCAGTCTGTCACAAAATATGAGCGCTCCACAACCGATTAAGACTTCATTATGATATGGGACAGAAAAGCTGTCGTGCAGTGGATGAGTAGGTTTGAACACAATGATAGCTGTGTTTGGAGTGATTTAAGAGCTGACTGACTGGGCCCAAGTGTCTCTGTTTGTTATCAATTTTAAAAGAAAAAAATCTTCACAGAAACCAAGAAACAAATGCTTGATAATGTGTTTGTCTCCATGAGGTACAAAGGTATAAGTGAGTTTGTTATTTAATTTATTGTACCCTTATAAATGGACTGATGACAACTGCCGTACTAACAGAATGTTCTGTGTTCAGTTTGCATTTCTCCCACAGTACATATTTCCCCATAATATGACGCAGACTGGATGCAATAAATTATGGGATTTTTTTTCTCATTCATTTGAGTGTTCTAAATCTTTTAATTCTGTTACATTTTTGTTGTGTTCAGAACCAGTGTCACTGTTTCTTTATAACTGAATTAGTCTGATTTGTTCTCGACTCCATAGTCGGTCTTAGACATAGGCCAACTAGGATGCAGCCTAGGGCGCTGCTGTAGCAGGAGCGCTTTTCCAGTATTTATTTGGTGTAGGTAGACCAGGATGGGGGCACCAGATGGTGTGGTGGGGGCGCTGTTGAGCCCTTTTGCCTAGGGCACCAGTTGACCTAAGGTCGCTCCTGCTTGACTCTAAGCTACTTACCCTTTCACAGTGCATTTAAGTCATATTTAGACCATCTACTTTGCAAAAGCTACTAAATTGTATGTTTGTATTAGGTATTTAGAGCTGTATTGCTTACAAATTTGCACACCATTGGAGTAACAGCTCTGTTCAGTTAATGAATTCTAGTTTACACTTGATAGAACTGGTAAGACAGCTTCACACATCTTATTGTGTTCCATTTTGCCCATAGTGTTCTAGTTATAGTTATAACAACATATTTTAATCCAAAAATGATGAGTTTATGTAATGTTGGATTGTAGCTAATGGCCTACTCTACATACAGTGATTTCTCCCACTCCTGTTAACGTTGACCTCAGTAGTGTAGAGTCTTGGGACATAATACTAAGGGCACTTACTAACAGTGAAAACTTCAGAAAGAGTGTATTCTTCTGTTTGTCATGCAGACTAAGACAATTTCATAAGAAAAAAATATGTTTTGAACTTAATAATCTGTGGCTGGAAAATACAGATGAAGAAACTGTAAGGTACTGAATGTCTTCAAGGCAATTAAAGCACTCCTAGTTAGTATTATGGAAGAAAAGTAAATAGGATGAAGTTAAATATAATCAAGGGTAGAGTTGTCCTTTTAAGTTTTTAAGATGAAATTTCATTGACCTTTGCATTCAGCCTGAGTTGTACAGACTAGAGGTAGGTTGAATGTATTTGTTGAATTCCAGCGGCACTTCTTCCCTTTCTAAGGTGAACACAGTGGAGGAGACAAAGACCCCATTAAAACATTTGCCAGAATGAAATGTACTGGCATTTTCAGTGTCACCTTGTTTATATACTTCAACAGTCATTTGCTGTAAGAGGTTGTCAATGAAACCTTAAATGTCCTTCTGTTCTCGTGTTTCAGTACTGATAAGCTTGGGGAGTTGTTGCCTGCAGCACCGGACATCCGGCCAGTATACTAAAGTTTTAGAAGCTGAGGGATGTGCGACGTAGCATGCAGCGGCCATAAACTGACGTTGGCTGTATCTGTGATGTCTGCACGTACCCAATTAAGAACATTTCTGCCGCAGCGAGAGACAGACGTCCAATCGCCGGTTCTGCAATCCAGCGTTTGCTCGACATTGGCCTTCCAATTTTCTTGATGGTTTACCGGCTGTCCGCACTGAGATAAGTACCCTTGTGGGATTTTTTTTCTTGTTTCTTTGCTATTGTTTCAGATGTACGTCTTCTACTAAGAAAAAGTGTACTTGTGGTAGGAGAATCCCATATAAAGATACACATGAGCAGTGTTTATTTTGTCTAAGGGAGGCCCAAGATTACAAAGCCTGTACCATTTGCCAATCCTTTGTTCCGAAAACCCTTAGAAGCCACCTGGCTGCTTTAAAACTGTCCAGTGAAAAATTTATACCAACACATAAAGCAAATATAGGCACTGTACTGATGGACTTTAAATTTTACATTTGTAAGTTAAATTTACAGCTTTTATTTCATGGTTGTGAAATGAATAATGTGAATGAAACTAGGGTTCCTAGTACTTTTAACCCACCCTTGCATCCCATATTAGCACTATTTGAAAAATATGTGAATTTGATTTTAGAAATAAATTAAAGGGCTCTTATGCTGATGGGGGATTGCAAAAGAATATGACTAATGAAAATGTACTGAAACTAAATGCTTTGAGGCTTGCCAACATCAGAATCATGGTGGGGTGCTAGTATTTATGACCAATAACTGTAGAATGGAGGAAATGCTGAAACAGGACAGTTATGAAATGGTGTCTTTAAATGAACTTAATGCAGCATATAGGAAAATAAGAGGTTACATTAATGATTTATTTATTTGTGGTCTAATAGACTTGGATATGTTTAACTATTTAACAACATTAACACCTATCACACAGGTTATATTTGGCACTCCAAAGATTCATAAGAATCTTGCTAACCCTCCTCTGCGCCCCATAATTGATGGGAGAAATTCAGCCACATATGCTTGTGCTAAGACGGTTGATGGTATCTTCAAAAAATACGTGGCAGTGGAGCACCAAATTTGTAAAGACTCCTGGTCATTTTTAAGGGATATGAATAATCAGGAATGTAGAGAAGAGCTCAGCTTTTTAACTGTGGATGTAAAAGACCTTTACACAGTCATTCCCCACAGTTTAGGAATTAAATGAGTGGTAGATGGTTAAGTAGAAAGAGGTGCCCCTGCATATTAAATTAGATTAGTTGAAGAACTTCTATACATCATTTTACAGAATAATTTTTTCATATTTAATGGTACATACTATCTACAGAAAAGGGGAGTAGCTGTGGGGTCCCCATGTGGCGGTAGTTTCGCCAGCCTAGTTATGGCCTTCTGGGAGCACCATTTTGTGTTTACCAGTAGTAACATCAAAGATAAAATTGTGTATTATACGCAATTTTTGGAAGATATATTTATGATCATAAATGGAGATAAAACTACAGCCAAGGAAATAGTGGATGAGATGAATGCCAGCACATCCTTCCTAGGATTCACATCCAATTTTGACAGGGTAAAGATTACTTATTTGGATGTGGAATTCACTAAGGACATCTTAAGGGGATGCTACTTATCTAAAATTCATAGAAAAATAACCTACTCCAACTCATTCTTACATTACACAAGCAGCCGTCCACAATACCAGAAAAAAGTCTATAGTCAAAGGTCAGCTGGTTAGGGCAGCATGGATGATCACCTTGGATATAGAATTTGTGCAGGAATGCAGTAATTTAAAACAAATGTTTGAAAGAAGGGGCTATCCAGAAGTGTTACTGCAGGGACTCATAAAAGAAGTCCAAATAAAAAGAAGGGAGGGGCACTTCTCACCCATTTTGGGACTACCAGGCGTATTAGCTCATACGCCTAGCCCTCCCACCCCCCGCGGGTAATAGTACTGACATAAATATGCCAATGCGTACTAATAACAGTAGTGATAAGTACAGATATATTGTCAACTTGATTACTACATATACACCTTATGGTGAATCCATAAGGGACACCCTGTTAAAAAACTGGTGTATCCTTATGGAATACATAGATCTTAGATCTAAATTGGGCATCCTACCAAGAGCTGTGTATAGAAAAGGACCTAACCTAAAAAATACATTGGAGAAAAAGCATAAATTGTACAACAGGAACCCAGGAATGGTTAAATGTGAAACATGTAACTATTGCAGGTACATAGATATAGGTAGGGACTATACAATTGCTAATAGGCATTTTTTGTTTTTTTTTCATTCGCTCACTGCTAGATATGACTCTGACTCTAAAAGTGTGGTGTATTTGGCAAGATGTCAACTCTGCCCGACATTTTATATCGGCAAAACCAATCGTAGGTTCAAAGAAAGGAACTATGAACACATTTATAGTATAAATAGAAACAGAGAAAATAATGCTTTGGCCAGCCACATTAGGGACAACCCTGGGCACAACTTTAAATTTAAGGTGATCGACTAGGTGATGGGGAGCCCTAGAGATGGGCATACTTCCCTATTACTCGAAAGACAAGAGTTATGGTGGCAACTTACTTTAAATGCGCATAGTTATCCAGGCCTTAATGATCAGTGTTCTCTTATGTGTTTACTCAAGCTTAAAGGTTTATTACGCTGAATGAATTTATGAAATTCGGTATAGAATGTTCTTATAATTCAATATTTTATGTACTTATAGGTTTGTATGGATGCACCTTTTTGATTGTTTTTTATATATTAATAATGGTCCACTTGTGCTTAAAAACTCTTTTAAAGTATATATAAATATCTTTATAAATATGTATATGCCTTTTTAACAACCAGTTTTAAACTTGTGATGCAATGCATTTTATTGGTCATGTGATTTCGTGGTTATATAAGGAGGGGTTTTACTGTTTGAATTTGTCTGAAGAAGTTCATTTGATTTGAGTGAATGAAAACGCTCACATATTAAAGTTTTGGTTTGCCTTTGGAACTGTGGCCCTTTGTTACTTATTTTATTAGAGCTTTAAAACTGTATTTAGAAAATCAGGTATGGAAAGTGGAACAGCCCCCTCCGGGGAGCCGCCTAGGAAGAAGGCCAAGAAACTTAGGCCTGACACCCTAGCTACACCTCAGTTGTCTGGTGAGATCCTTGAGGTGCAGATCAGCCCAGGATCACTCCAGATGTCAGGTATTGTGCAGCAAGCAGGAACCGAAATGGAAGCCAGTGCTGTGGATAGTTGGAGTACATCCACTGAGGTTTTTCAACATCAGAACCTGATGGTGAGGGGGAACCACGGCTCCTGGCTCCTCTTCCTTGTTTCCAATGGATAAAGATAGCAAATTTATGGACAGGTTAGGGAAGAAGGTATATACTTCCTCCACCTTGGCCATTAGGGCTATTAATTATCAGACCCATAAGGCCAAGTTTGCTTTAGATTCCCTGACCAAGGCCTCTACTCTTCTGTCAGATGTCCCAGAATCTCCTGTTAAGGCACAATTAAGTACCCTTATTCCCACGGTCTCTCAAGTGACTATACAGTCTATTAAGTGCAGCTATGATACTATAGAAGCTTCTTTTAAGTCTGCTGCTTCTGGCTCTGTATTAAGGCGATTTTCATGGTTGAGACTTCAGCCTTTGCCTTTGGATGTCCAATCTTAGCTGTTGGATGCACCCTTGGACAACAAAGCCCTTTTTGGAGTAGCGTCTGCAGAGTTACTAAAGTCTCTACAGGAAAAAGGTAAAGACTTTGAAAACTGAAAACATTTACTAGTCTCACCTGTCCCCAGATTTCATAGAAATTACCTAGCTTTGTCAAGAGGCAGTCCTCTCATCCCTCTACTTCTCAGTCAAGAGGATTGAGGCATACCAGAAAGCAATCTGCTCCAAGGTCTTCTACCACCTTCACACCGTCATCCTTTTGGAGGCAGCCAGACCAAGACAAAGCTCCTCCACTGTAACTCTCATCTCTTAACCAGTTCCACCCACCTATTCCTATGTCTTACCCTCTCCCTACTCTCTGGCAGAAAATAACCTCAGACAAGTGGGTGCTTTCTATCATCCAGAGGGGATACTTTATGACTTGGTGGGCTACTCCACCCTTCCAGGGAATACCTCAACCTTCTCACAATCAGATGCCACTGTTTCCCTCTATCCTGAGCCAACTTCTATCTTGGGGGACTATAGAAAAAGTACCAGAGGATCAGTTAGCTAAGGGATTTTATTCAAGGATGTTTTTGGTCTCAAGAAAAGATGCCTGTTGGGGACCCATCCTCGACTTATTCAACCTCAGTCTCTTTCTCAAAGTGCCCGCTTTCAAAATGCTCACATTCAGCACCTCCTTCCCCTCATACCTCTGCAAGCATTCTTGGCCTCACTAGATCTGAAAGATGCTTACCTACATATTCCCATCCTCCACCTTACAGAAAATATTTACATTTCTCAGTGGGTTCGTCACATTTTCAGTTCTCTGCCTTACTCTTTGGCCTCTCCACAGCAAAAAGAGTATTCACAAAGTGCCTAGCCCCAACCATTGCACACTGCAGACTGCAGGGCATTCAAACGTATTCCTACTTGGACGACCTTCTTATTCTGCACCAAGAGACGCTAACCCTGTCCAAAAACCTGGACATGGTTTGCAACTTTCTACAGAGTCTAGGCTACACAGTGAATTGCCTAAAGTCTTAAATAACTCCTTCTCAAGACCTGGTCTTCCTGGGGTGCAGGATATGGACAGACTTCATGTTGGTCTTTGTCCCTCCACAGAAAGTGGAATTTCTTTCTCTGTTCTTCCACTCCCTGCTACTTCTGACTACCATCTCAGCCAGGGAATTTCTCAGGATAATAGGGTATATAGCCTCCTTGATTTCCATGATCCCTCTAGCCAGGTATGCACATGAGGAAGTTTCAGTGGGTTTTGAGAAACTCTTGGAACCAGCACTCTCATCCCTTGGAAATAAAACTTCCTCTTCATCCCTGTTTAAAAAGGGAACTCTCCTGGAAGGAACACATCAACCTTAATGAGCTAAAGGCCATATTCTTGGCTATGCAGGCCTTCCAAGACATCCTTCTGCCAGGCACCCTAAAGGTCATCACAGACAACATGACTGACCTGTGGTACATAAACAAGCAAGGAGGAACAAAGTCATACCCTCTCTGCTGTCTGGCTATAGGGATATGGTCCCTGGCAGCAGTACTTCAAATTCACTTGCAGGCAGTTTACATCCCATCAGAAGAAAATGGAATGGCAGACACCCGCAGCAGAACCTTGACACCCTCCCACAAATAGATGCTTCACAGGGAGGTATTTCAGGATCTAATTCACAGGTGGGGTATTCCTCAGACAGATCTGTTTGCGTCCCCCCCAGAACAAACAGATGCCCCTCTTCTGCACAAGGCTCCCCATGCAGAAACATAGAGGGTGGACGGCTTCTCCTTTTCATGGGAGGGAATGTTCCTCCATGCCTTCCCTCCTTTTCCTCTGATTCACAGAGTCCTCCTGAAAATACCGAAGGACAAACCAAAAATCCTGCTGGTGACTCCCTTTTGGCCAAGACAGCATTGCTTTCCCCTACCCTAACCTCTTAACTCAGGGCAGTCACCACAGGTTATCTCACTGCTTCGACCTACTCATACAAGACAGCGGATCCTTTATTCACCTCCACCTACTCAATCTCAAACTGACACTGTAGGTGATAGGGTTCTGATCACTTTTAGGCACCTATACTCAGAGGACATACTTAATGTCCTTCAGGAGGCCAGGAAACCTAGTACAAGGAGAAATGACTTATTAAAAGTGGAAAAGATTCTTCCATTGGTGCCTCAAAAGAAAACAGGACCCATTCCTAGTTTCTGTTCCACTGGTCCTTTCCTACCTGTGTGAGTTACTACATTCGGGACTGACCTACTCATCAGTAAAAGTACACCTCTCTGCTATTTCTGCTTGCCTTCCCTTGACTCATTCAGGTTGGAAGTCGAGCTGTTTTTGAAAGAGGACCTTCAGATAAGACCCCCTCGTAAGCCTATTCCTCCTCCTTGGGACCTTAACTTTGTGCTGGAAAAGCTTACATTGGATTGGTCCCCTTTGAGCCAGCCAATTCGCCCTCCCTTAAATTCTGTAAATGGAAAACAGTTTTGCTATTGGCCCTTACTTCTGCCAGGAGGGTATCTGAAATCCAAGCCCTTATGGCTTCTCCTCCATATCCTATTTTTCATAAATGTAGAGTTTGTCTCAGAACTAACCCTTCTTTCATGCCAAAGGTAGTTAATGAAATTTCCCTAAACCCTTTAATCTCCCTGTCTTTTACCCTCAGCCACAGAACTCCTCAGAAAGGGCTTTGCATTCCCTGGATGTTCATAGGCAACTGAGATTCTGCTTAGACAAGACAAAACCTGTCAGACAGTCTGACCAGCTTTTTGTCTCCTTCCATCCTATAGCACTTGGCAGGGCAGTGTCTAAACTCACAACTGCCTCTTTGATTTCTAAGGTGATAGCCTTTTATTATTCCTTTCATGGAAAGCAACTTAGTTCACCTGTCAAGGCCCATTCCACCAGATCAGCTTCCTCTTCAGCAGCCTTCTTCAAGGGCATCGATTATGCCTCTCTCTGAGATGCTACAACTTGGTCTTCTGTACATACCTTTACCAAGCATTACAAATTGGATCTGATCTCCAGGACTAGAGCAGGATTTTCTAGGTCAGTCCTGCAGGGTCTCATTGACTCTGCTCTCCTACTTACCTCCCATGCAACTTCCTAGAGAGCTGTGGTACTCTCCCTAAGGTTATGAGCACTGCAAGATGAGAATAGAAGGACATAGAATAGTTGTGTAAGAACTTAACATAACCATAGATGTCCTTGTCTTCCATGTTGCAGTATTCAATCACACCCACCTGCCCCCTTGTTTTTTGGACATACTTATAACTGTTTTGGTGTACCTGGGGAAATTTGGCTTAGGATCTTACCTCCTGCTCCTGGGGTCACTCTCTCTCTCTCTCTCTATGCGGCAGCCAGTTTCTGAATTGGGTACATGCAGACATCACAGATATAGCCAACATCAGTTTATGGCCCCTGCATACTACGTCGCACATACCCCAGCTTCTAAAACTTTGGTATACTGGCCGGATGTCCAGTGCTGCAGGCAACGTCTCCCCAAGGTTATGAATACTGCAACATGGAAGAGAAGGACATCTGTGGTTATGGTAAGTTCTTACACAACTATTCTTCCTTATGACACTGCTCTTATTTTATTTATTTAACTAGGTAAGTAGATTTGTCATTTGACCGTTTTTCAGCCATGACCCGGTCTGTGTTGTTGTTAGTGATAAAGTGCTGACTTTGACTCAGCTGACCCAATTTAGAATAATGGTTCAAGTACTGGAAGAGCTGAGTTATGAGAATGGGAATGAGAGGCTGGTGCTGGCTCACCTGTCCTAGGGGGAGGTAGTAGTGGTTCTGGTTGAGCATTCACCACTATGCAAGAGGAGGCCTGGAAGGAACCAGAATGCCTAGGTCCAGGATTGTGAATTTGGTTTTCCATGACAGAAAAGTTGACCACATCATTTGGGTAGAAGCACAACAACACATGCACACGGAAGCTGAAGAACAGCAGCCACCAGGAGTGGGGTTAGGGCCTTATTAGTAATGTACTCTTTGCAGAGATGCTGGCAAGGATACAAACAACCACCATGGCTGTCTGTGCGATGGGAAAATTTGTTATGCATTAATACTCTGTTTTATGAAATTTGTTCAGGAATTACATTTAAAATGTTTTGTCTTACAGAGCTACATGGCATAAGTAATCAAGCAACAGTAGGCTTTTTAACATTAATGGAATCCCTGCGGTACTGCAAGGTGAGTGTTGGTTTGATATTTTGTTAAAACTTTAAGCAAACATTGCCGAAGGCTGAATCTAAAAGAGCCTATTTTACAAAACTTGCCATATTGTTACTGCTTATGTTGTATTTTAAAATATTAAGACATTTTTTATTATAATGATTCTGTCCCCCACCAGATGTCACACAGGTTTTAAGCTTTTAAGCTGTTCCCCCTGGCTTCCTCATATATCCATCCCAAGATCTGCAGTTGCTGCATTCCTGATAACTCGGACATAGGTGTTCATTGGATCAGCGTCGTAGCTCCTTAGGAAGTTGATCTCATAGACTTAAGGTCTCTCACTCCCTGGAGTTAACACCAAGGGAAGTTGTAAATATAGAGCTGGGAGCCGTTATGCATGTGCTGCTTGAGTATAGTCCCTTCCCGTGGGAGCGGCTAGTACAGTGAGGTCAGTTGTCTTTGTTGCCCCTCTGTTTTTACCTGAGATAACCAGCATGGCTTTTGGTCTCCACCAGGGGTCGCCCAGACATTGAAATCCTCAGACATTCACACTGTGATAACAAGACCTTTCCAATAGGCACTCATTCTATTTCTGCTACCTGGCCAACCCTGCCAGTGGCCCTGTTCCCTTGCTACACTTAGGTCGCTGGATGCGCAG
>NC_056732.1:1435963257-1436123413 GCF_019279795.1 Protopterus annectens
TAACCCCTACACACATAGGTCTCAATTTTTTCAGAAGCAAATGTGGAATTCAGACCCTAGCAATGTGTGACGGTCAAAATGCGGAGCACCTTTTTTCGCACTGTGTGAAAATGCACAATTTCCATGGGGCCTGGTTGAAGTAGGCTTTTTGCCAAAAATATTACGTTAGCAAATACTGTACATTTGTTAAGATTCAATAAGACACGTCAATAAATAGAAGAAACCATTGATAAAATGCAGTATACTCAGTAGAAAATAATTGCACAACAATATTCAAGGGCTCTTTAGCACCTGCTTTTCCAACCCCTTCATATCCTCTCCCAACTAAAAAAGGTAACTCATCCAATAATGGACATCAGAAATGTAGAAACTTTTGCTGCCATGACAGAATAAGCAAATGTGAGTTAATATGCACTTTCTGAAATAAAAGCAGTCTATAATTATTTAGTAAATGTAATGCACCACCTTTTCTCCAAAAGTAACCATCCCAGCTCTCAAAGAATCGGGGACAAATCCAGAAATAATCAGGGGACACTTAGTATCTTGACACATTGAGAAAATAGAGAATGTGAACAGAGAATTGCTCATATAAAACTTAGCAAGTTGCTTAAATAACTGAATTTAACATGCATTTTCCTGAAGGATATGAAGTCTATGTCAGACTTTTAATATTCAGTAATTTGCCATAAAACCACAAATTTTATGAGTAACAGACCAAAAGGCAAGAATCTGGACATTCTGCAAAAATATGTAACTCAATCTTGTCTGAAACAAAGTTTAATCAGTCCTGCACTCTCAGCAGTCTACATCCTCCAAATGTAATCTGGAATTAAAAACATAAATCATCCCAGCGACAGCAGCACCACCATGACTGTCCCAATTCCCGAATCAAGTAAAACGAATTGTAGCCCTTTGCCCTAAGGTTAGTGGTCCGGTCCGGTACAGCCAAACCCGTACCTGATGAAATGCACTTCCACAGCAACTCCCGTTCAGCAGGTGCCTCCCTGTCCAGTCTCTGTACCCCATCCCTCTTACCCACGATCATAACAAATGAACTGCATGAAGGTTTAAACAGTTCAGTAACAAGAGGATAGCTTGCATTCAGAAAAAAACAGCCATAACTCTCAATGTCTTCTTTTCTGCGCCGTGCAGTATCTTTTTTGAAAGTATTGCAACGGTGCGAAAACTAGTAGTGGCACGCAATTGGCCACATTTTGTACCACCCTAATGGCTCCCTTTGCAACAGGAACATTTGCTTGATTGGCTTGTATGCTGCAATGCTGATTGGCTTTAATTGTGGTATACAAGCCAGTCAAAAATTATAAAGCGGAGTTACCACTGTTCAAAGCGGAACTGCGGAACAGTGAGTTAAATCGATACCAAATGTGGAGCATTCCGCACAATCCAGAGCACTTGGCTGCCCAGCCTACACATACTGGTGTGTAACTGTCATGGAGCATATGTGGGCTGTAATAGTCCACACAATCCCAGAACATGTCCAACAGCATGCATAGATATCCCCAATACTACAGAATGGCAGATGTGTAGCAATCACATAGCAGGCCTACCACATGCATATGTGGAAACATAGTAGCAGTGACAAAGGCATGCAGGTGAAATACCCTGTAACAGCCCTGCAACTCTAGTGTCCACACAGGGAGCATGTCTATAACCACATAGCAGAAGGTGTTGTACAATACAATATATGGCCCAATGGTACACATATCGGACACATACAAGTAGCGTAATGTGAACATTATGTTGGAGCTGCTATGGTGTTAGGAGACTGATATGGGGTGGCCATGGTAGTGCAGTGGTTAGCGTTGTCGCCTCACATCAAGAGGTTCTCCGGTTCGATTCTCGGCTGAGGTGCCTTCTGTGCGGAGTCTGCATGTCCTCCCTGTGGTCGCGTGGGTTTCCTCCGGGTGCTCCGGTTTCCTCCCACATCCCAAAGACATGCAGTAGGTGGATTGGACACTCTAAATTGGCCCTAGGTGTGACTGTGTGCATGTGTATGCCTTCTGTGGAAGGTTGGGTGCTGGGCTGGCAACTCGACACCGTAAAACTCCACTGCCAATCATGAGCGGACAGATGATCCGCTGTGGCGACCCCTAACCGGGAAAAGCCGAAAGAAGAAGAAGATTATGTTAAACTTGACATATGAGTTGCCCAGACATATTTCCATCATTATGTTTTTCAGGGAGTATGGCACATCCAAGAAACCCTGCATGCAGTGCCGCTGAGGAGGAGATCATCATCACCAGCATGATCCACAACTATAATCTGCTCTTCTCATGGACAAGCATGGACCAGCAGGAGAGAACAGCCATGTGGACTGATGTGGTCTGCAGGGTGAATAAGGTGAGGTTGCACAGCCGAACCTATGAGCAGGTCCACCACCATTGTAATGACCTGCTCTGGCAGGTACGACGTTGTGCCGTCGCCGTGCGGGGTGATGCCTCGCAACGGGGGGGGGCATAACATCCATCCCTCCCTCACCAGAGTGGAGGAGCAGCTCATCAGCCTGGTAGCACCTGCCCGTGCACATCACCATGCATGTGTGAAATGTGGAGTATGTTGCTGTGTAGTACCGATAAGCAGTAATGCATAAACTGTAATACTGTGGCCTTCAGCTGTTGTTGTACTGTAATATTGCAGCCACCCTGTAGCAGTGCCAAAGCTGTGCCACTGACATCAACTCTGTCCCATGTCATTGTAGGTACCTCTGGGATACCAGCAAGGCAGCGACCAGATGTTGGTGAATATGGTGTAAGGTTATGCTTGGCAATTCACTGTGCATGTCATAGCTAAGGTGTAGGCCATGTACACATCTAACACACCTACCCATAATGCATGCTGTACATGTGCAATGACACAGCACATACCTCACTCATGGTATTACCAGCCTCAAACACATGCAATACACAGTCCATCTCAGACAACTGTGGCTACATTCCAGTGCACGTTGCCCAAGCACAGCTGACATCTGCCCAACATGCACAGCTATGTTATACACAGAGCATTTGAACATGCTACATATAATGACATCCCACTCCCTCTGCTAACACACGCTCCAGGGTCCTAAACCTAATCAACACATTACACAGAACATACTGGAGGGATAAGGCCCTGCCCTGTGAAATCACCACATTCTGGAATGGACTACTCATACATGTCAAGCAATGCTACTCATTGGCCCTCTTGACAGGAATACTTGCCAGTTGGATGGGGAATGGGGAATACACCCTGGGTAGCATGTGTGTGCCACAGCCTGACAGGGGCACAGAGGAATAACTTTAGTGCATGGTGCATGGTAGGGAACCCCTGTCACTAAGCATATGTAGGCCCCAGGACCAATAGAACAGTACTCGCCTATGAACCTCTGTGTACCACAGGCAACATCATCCAGGGCCCAATCATGGTCAATAATGGTCTCTACACTCACCATAGGTACAGTGCAACATCTGTGTGGTTGGTCTAAAGGTAATCTACCACTCATACATGCACACTGATGATGACTTATGTGAATACACATCAAGCAGTCACTAAACACATGTCCACACGTGATCCAGGAACACACATAGGCTGAGAGTAGCAACAGAAACACACCTAACACACAGAGACACATCCTGCAATGGTGTGCACACCCGTGAGGTATGGTGCACAGTACATGCCAGGGTGCTGAATGGATGCACAGCAATGCTGTGGACATCGGTGCAGTGGGTTCCAGGGGGAGGGCCATCACCTACAGATAGAAGCCATGCATCACAGTCATGTATATTGTTGGTAACAGGGATTGACTACAGTTGCACTGCATGCTGTTCAGCCCCACATGTCCTGCATGCTGACGTGTGTATTCACAGGTATGTGTGTGATACTGTACTGCACCATCGCCTGCTATTGTGTGTGTTATGGGTTTGCAGGAGCTGTCTGTAGGCGCTGTCTGGTGTAGTGTATGGGTTGCCATGCATGTGGACTGCATGTGTGTATGTTTGTGTGTGTGGCCATGTCTGCACACGTGTGTGTGTGTGTGTGTGTGTGTGTGTGTGTGTGTGTGTGTGTGTGTGTGTGTGTGTGTGTGTATTTACTGTTTGGCGGTGTTGTACAGGTCTTACAGTCTGTTCCCTGTTTTCCCCTCATAGGTGGCAAGGTGGGGCCAGGTCCCCCCTGCAGGGAATCTGATGTCACTGATACAGACAATGACCATGAAGATAGCTGTGTTGAGGCACAGGAAGGGTCATCAGGGGCTGCAGCTGGGCCACCAATTGGCAACCCATACGTATCTACACCATCCACACACTCAGTCACATTGCCTCTACACACCTCATCACCATTGGCCTTAGATGAGGGACAGCCTACGGTTGGCATGGGCCAGGACAGTGTGCTGTCTATGGCACGTGTGTCAGGAAACAGCAGCCATAGCCAGATGTCTGGCGGGGTATCACATAGGCAGATGTGCAAGGGTGCTCGTAGGGGCACTGCTGGACATCATGCACCTGGCAGACATGCAACCCCTATTTCAACCACACGCATATTGCAGACTGTCATGGAGGCACATTCATGAATGGAACGGTACACCAGGCAGGGTCTAAGGGTGCACAGGGCTCATCACACCTCTGTAACTGACAGCATCTGTGACCTAGCGGGTGCCATCCTTAATTGCACCGAGGTCATGGATAGACGGTAGAGTGAGACATTAGAACTCATCCAAAATGTCATGTCCATGCATCAGGACAGGGCAGGATGGTTGCGACAGCCACGTAGACGTATGCCAGCAACACCAGCGACTGGAGGTCACCGTGGACGTCCAAGCAGTCACAGCCGCTCCCGTAGTGGCAGTACCAGC
Organism: Protopterus annectens; assembly: GCF_019279795.1. Classification (NCBI taxonomy): domain Eukaryota; kingdom Metazoa; phylum Chordata; order Ceratodontiformes; family Protopteridae; genus Protopterus; species Protopterus annectens. The sequence continues at coordinate 1,435,968,104 of NC_056732.1, forward strand.
CCCAGCACTGTGGGGGGCTGTCCACAACCCGTCAGAGCAGACCATGTGCATGTGGCCCTGTCCAGTCCCAGGAGGGACCTGGATCCAGTGGATGTGTGTCAAACTCTGGGGACAGTACTCAGTCTGGCTCTGTACCTGATGCTGCCTATAGCACCCCTGCCAGGCACAGGTCCCGTGTCCATGGCCGGAGACAGTGAACTGCAAACCCTGCCAGGTATAGTCTGCAGCTGTCCCACAATTCCGTGTATAGGGCAGCCACATGGAGGTACTGTGTGCATGCAGACACACACACATAAACAACGAACCTAGGGCAACCACATACCTGCACACACATCACCAGTGGCCCATAACAATACTCAGCGCCCTCACACACAGACTCATGTTGTCAATTGTATGGCTCAGCCTATGCCTCTGGCAAACCAACAACACACCCTGTGTATATGATGATAACTGTGCCACTGCTTGACATCCGTAACATCGATGCAGGAACAGGCTAACATGGTTCTGATGCACAGGGTGACTGTATAACAGTGTAGCAGTGGAATGATGCGTAGCATGTTGTCAGCAGTAAAGTGAAATGCTAATATCTTGGAAGGTGTAGCTGTGGAGCCATGATGCATCCTAGCTTTAATTAACAATGTTGTATTGTTGTCACCAGTATCTGTTCAGATTGTGTTGTGTTTGTCCATGTGCCACATGGCTGATGGGTGTAGTGGTGTCAGCAGGCCTTCTACAGTGGACACCAGTGAGTGTAGTGGGTGGTACACATGCCATGGCTGGGTACAACACACAGTGCTTTTGGTTAGGATGCAGTGCAGGTACAGGACTGTACACATGGAGTTATGTCCCCATGCAGGTAACACATCTGTTGCACATGTAATCCCACCAAGACAGCATAGGCACAACCACACCGTGGTATATATGCGGTCTGCAATGTGGATGGCATTGAACATGCTAACAGCAGGGTGTATGTCCCTCACCCCACTCCACTGCAATCCTCACCTAAGTAACATGTGTGTACCAGTGCTGGTGGCATAGCCCTACCCTTAGGAGGGTGTGAGGCACTCAACTACTGTGAATAGTGTAGACAACAACTAACAACCTGATTACATACACTGTACAGCATTACAGGCAACTATGTGGGGAGATAGATGCAGGAGTAACTGCAATTATGGCAGTCGTGTCCACAACAGCCACACCCAGTGAGTTATAGCAACCCCAGTAGTGCTGCACACCTCAACAGTGTGGAGGAGGGCATTGACTCATCTATGACCTGTGAAGGACTGTATGCTCATGGGATGGCGCCTGTGGTATGTTGGCATATGCCAAGCAGTCCTGGTGGAAACATGTCCTGTGAACGGAGGTAGATCCTGTAACAACTGCACACATTCCTACAAGCGGGATGGTGTACAAAAGCCTGCTATGATGTACATAGGCATTGTGCACTTCCTAACCCTCATCTACACCTGTCATAATTGGGTTGAGGAGGTATACGGGGTTCAGGTTGTATTCTCTGCCTTTGACAAGTCCAACATTGGCAGGGTCCCATGTGTTGAGATAATCTGTGACATTGGCCATGGGTTCATTGATGGTATGTTCCATGTCCCTGCAGACCATGGTTATCCGGCTACCGAGTGGTAGTTCCCAGCTGACATGGTGGGTTTGTGGATGTCCTTGCCAACATTGGTGAAACCATTGTCAGGTGTAGGGCTATTGGATTGTATGAGGGTTCCCAGCTACTTACTGCACCTGCCCAGGGGGTTCCCTCAACCATGACATGTCACTTGACTGTACTGCATGATATGTTAGTAATGCCAGCCTTACATCCTACAGGTGGGATGGAGTACTGCTAACGTGTACTGCCCTTGTCGTGTAGGGTCCTGCTTATGGGATCTGCTAAGGTTGGTATTGTATTGCGTTCCCAGTTCCCTCTACAGATGTATGTCCATATATGCCTATATTGATATATATGTGTTCACCTTTGACAGAGGGACAATCATTCCTTTGGACGGCTCTTTCTGCAAACAGAAAGGACTAACCCATAGTTTCTAACTGCACCACAGTGAAGAGAACTGCAGTTCTACAGGCACCTTTGCTGACACTTGGAACTGCAAGTTGGAATACATATCATACTGGTGGGGTACATGACTCCCTGCACCCCCCGGGGGGGGCGGGCCCCCCACAACCACCCTACTGTGATATACGAACCGCTAGTGTGCACTACAGTGGGGATAGGCAATTATTCCCCATCCCCACTATAGTAGCATCCGCAACCAAATTGCCTAATCTGCAATGAGCGAATGCATACTGACATTCGCACATTGCAAATTCTATGCATGTATTGCAGGATAGTGCAGTGTTGGGAACATACTATAGGCGCCTACCAGCCTCCGGACACATGGACTTTTCCCTTTGAAAGGTGAGCCATCTATATGCTAACATATATGCATTCCTAGTGCTGTCTATCTTGTGGACATGTGGATATATACAGATATATCTTTGGCTGTATGCATATCTATGTATATCTGTATGTATTGGCTTGTATGTATATATATATATATATATATATATATGTATACCTATATCTACATATATAGATATGTTATATCCATTCAATGATGAATATATATATACATATATATATATATATATATATGTATATATATATATATATATATATATATATATATATATATATATATACATATATATATATATATATACACACACACACACACACACACACACACACAAATACATCTACATGGTGGAATACATTCCCTGTAGTGTTGTATACCTGCCCTGGATGATATGTACGTGGACACATCATGATTATGCTTGTCTGCCATGGCTTAGTGGTAAATTACTTTGTGTATGATGTTCAGGGTCCTGGTTACGAGCCTTGCAGGACCTGTTTATTTTGTTGCTGGGCAGAACACACAAACCTGCTTACAACTGCTGTACGGTGCTTTATTCACTCTCTATTCAATGGGATGTGTTCTGGCCAGCAACAAATTAAACAACACTGGCAAGGCTCAAACCAAGGACCCTGCACACCCTAGGCAAACCGATGTACCACTAAGCCATGATAGGTACACAGATATTCAATGTTTCAGAAACTTATCAGCCAGTCCTGTCATGCAACAGTGCAGAGAATGTTTACCAACATCTAGATGTCTGCGTTTGTAACTATAGTGCAACCTTAACAGATACAACATACCCATATATGTATAGATACACATGTATTCAAATATATATGTTGTTTTACTACTTCTATATACATGCACATATACCTATATATCTGTTAGCAGGTTAATATATCTATATAGGTATATATGGCCATACAGCTGTAGATAGCAATTGCAGATTGACAAATACACCAATGTCCACATGCACCGTTAATGGTGTTGAGATGCCCCACACACTATACGTCTTGTACGAATAGGCATCCACCAACAGCCAAACACTTGCACCCTGCAATACACTACTGAGTACAGTTTGCCTCCCACAGGACATGTAATATGTGGAAGCCATCGACGTCCCCAGGATACAGATACACATACACATATGCTTATACAGATATACATATATATATATATATATATATATATATATATATATATATATATATATATATACACACACACACACACACGTGACTACACGTACACACGCAGATATATGTACAGGCAGATATGTATGTAGGAGGTGCACACAATATGGGACAGCCAGTATGCCTGCAGTTAACACCTGAACAACTGGACACTGTAAGGGCTAAACATACAAATGTCAATCATTGCCTGCAACATATACCCATAGAAAGGTCATAGTACAGACACCACACACAGGTTTGCAGAAATGAGACTCCTTTAACTGTGTACCATAATGATCCTATATGCCATATCATGTAGCTGTTCCAATACTGACAACCATATAAATGGTGTACTGCAACTGTGAAACAGTTACATTTATACAGTAGTCTGGAAAGGTTCACAACTGTTGCAGTCCAAGCCAAGCCCTTCAGAATGTACAATAGTGTCAACAGACTGGGCCACAGGGTACCACACAATCAGCAGTATGTACCGCATGTGTGTAGTTCAGCAGCATCTTAACTACACTCTGTACAATCTCCGTAGGAGGTAAAGACTGTGTAATCCAATGTGTTGTACCCGGAACATATCAAGGCATAACACACAGAACAGTCTGTATTGCAGGGGGGCAGTAGGCTTGCAGTACCCCAAGTCATGTTAGTAGTTGCAATATAGGTGGAGTATATGGTACTGTACATCCACATACCTTGTGGCAGCACCCCTGATACCCCCACATATGTAACATCCTGGGTCTTTTATGGTGCTCCCCACCTGGACTCAGTAATACAAGACCATAAACCACTGTTACATACACTGGCCTCTGCAGTGCATAAGGGAGCACATGTGTTGTGTAGGTAACGCCAACACATATATGGCCCCAGCCTCAGTGTATGTGTGGGGGATACAACAGCAGTGTACTAATGGCTGCAATGGCAGTGTGATATACTCACAGCCCACTACAGCACAACCCCAGATAGCATGACAAATGTGCAGGGCTTGGTATGTAGATGGGAGACAGAGGCTGGAGCACAGGCATATATGTGGAACACTGTTGCCCTACACTAATCAAGGTGCTGGTGTTACAGGATAGTCTGCAACATACCCTTAGTCAGGGAATTGAGGTTAGATATAGACATGGATGTAGCCATGTACCGGTAGTACGCAACACGCACACTGCCAGTGTCATATCTGACACAGGGCTTGTGTAGTGAACGGACATCACATGATATGCATACCTCTGCCCATCAAGAGGTAGGCCCACAGTAGTTACCTATGCAGACAGACTGCATTCCAAGGTACACTAGTGTGTACACACACACATACACAAACACACACCCTGTAACACCAGTACTATGTAAAGCATTACACAACTGTACCCACAGTCTGTCTGTAGTTCCTGAACCTCTTACAGATGTGTCCGCTCTGAGTGTGCATGTTCTCCTGTGAGAGGTATTGCTACCTGCTACCTGTTGCCTGTATCACTGATGCCCACACACAGGACAGATGTCCGTCGCACAAGAAATGTGAAGAGACCACGGCGACATGCTGTATGGATTTATAGTGGGTGCTTACCATGACAGTGGTAATTCAATGTAGTGTACATGTGTCATTATATGTATATATGGCTATCTGGATTGGTATCTGTACATATATTTCCACCATATGTCCTGGACATGGAGTGTAGCCATACCCCAGCCCCTACAGGCACAATGTTGTAGTGCAAGGGGATGTCAGGTATGTATAATAGGTATATTAATAGCCTGTTGCTGCTGTCATTGGGATTGTCTTTACAGACATGGTGTGCGTGGATGCTGATATCTGCTTATAACATGTGTGCCATTGGCTACTGACAGACATCCTACGGACATCATTGTAAAGTACCGCTGCTAGCATGTAATGCCCCTGTGGAGTGCAGCAGAGATATTCGCCACATTATATTGAACTTCGGACACCCTGTACAGTCCAGAGGTATGCATATATTCCCTTAGTGCACCACATGTGTACTGGGCCTGACAGTATGGATGTAGACAGCCATGTAGATGGGTATAACACATAACGACTGGTATACATTTGGCACCATAGGTGTTGGAGTCGCACACTCCTGTCTGGCCTGACACATAATGACTGCTGGTACAGGGGTGCCATGGACACATACTACCCACTAGATATTGACATACATTTGTACAGCATCCCACTGGTCTGTCTAACATTTAAGGGAGGCGCGGCAGCAGTACATCTGGCAAGTATGTGCACATGACATCCCACTGGTTAAGTACACTACGCTGCTAGGCATGTAACAATGCACTGTGCAGACTACAGGCAGACTGGCTCAGCACTGGCCTACTTCTTGTATGGGGTATGCACATGTACTTGCATATATAACAAGCTCAACAGCCATGTCACAGCACAGGGTAAGATACACCTATGTGACAGTGCATTACCACAACCAATGTGAACACAGCCACATATGGTAGGCTAGCATAATATTACAGTATATGGACTATCTGTTGTACACCATCCTCATATGTGCCAGTCACTGAATGTCCCTACATATACTGGGCTGCTACACAGTTTGGTCTGATGGCTGTCTGTGGTTTGGGACATGTGTTTGTATGGCCCTACAAACCTGTACAATGAAATAGTACCATACAGTGGGGCAACATGTAACATCTTATAGATGGGGAGGTAGGACAATGACATCTACCACAGTCTGTACACAGGCTAAAGTACATATTAACAATACACACACTACCGATATTCACCATCAGTACACAGACCACAGTACTGTACAAACATCCACAGAATGTCCAGCTTATGTCATGAAATATAACCCCTACTGTACATGACATGTGTAGCACTCTGATATATCACTGGGTTGTTATCAGATATGATGACACTATTTATGGCTTACAGCACATATGCACCACTTCACGCATGTCATATGTACAAATGTTGACAGTGGTGTGACTGACAGCAGATACACAGGGCCAGTATAGACATGTTGCTGTGATAACCTTGTATATTTTCCATTGTAACAGTGTTTGTTGCAACGTATGTCCTATGAGGGATATGAAGTCAGTAACTGTCACGGCCTTCACCATCTACAGACTGCAATCCTCACACTACCATCTGCATTCCACAGAGGGATGTACTGGATAACACATGAAACCATAGGCACAACACTGTCCAGTCTGCAGATGTCCCTGCAGATGGGGATTCCTCATATACATGGAACTGACATGGCAGGTATTACTACATTTACGACAGGCATATCCAGACAAACCCTATTAAACCAACATTACTCCAAATGCAGTATAGCAGCCCTTACAGTCTGTAGTCAGGTCAGGCACACCCCCCTCCTGTTTCTTTGCCTGTTTCCACAGTGTATGTTGTTGGAGCTGAATCCACAATCCATCTGGGATGCCGTTTGCCAAACAACAGATCTAGTTCCTGCTCACAGTGACTGAAAAGGCCCAACACCACCATGAGATTCCTAGGTATTAGAATGTGTTTCCATGCAATTTGCTATGGGATTGTTACCACAGCTGTTCCACAGGTCAGGCACACCCCCTTCCTATTTTTTGGCCTGTTTCCACAGTGTATGTTATTGGAGGTGAATCCACAATCCATCTGGGATGCCGTTTGCCAAACAACAGATCTAGTTCCTGCTCACAGTGACTGAAAAGGCCCAACACCACCATGAGATTCCTAGGTATTGGAATGTGTTTCCATGCAATTGGCTATGGGATTGTTACCACAGCTGTTCCACATGCAGTCAGCTAGGGGAAGGTTGCAATTCTTGCAGAGACCATCAGCTGATCATGAGCGTCACATAAAATACACATGCTGCTGCCTAAGCAAGGCAGGTGTGGGTCCCCACATCCACCAGAGAGGGAGTGGAAGAGGCAGACAGAGGCAAATACATGTCGGGGAGGAGTGGGAGTGTAAACTGAAGCATGTTCGTGACACACACCTACCAGCACAGGGTATCAAACCCCGACAACTATGTAGTGCTATCACAGTTCGATGCAGTTATGGGTTACCTGATGTGAGCACTCAGAACATATATGTGAGGGTGAGTGACATCTGCAGCAGGGATACAGTAGATATATGGTAGGTGTCGTACACGTGCCTGTCTGCATGTACAGATGCCAGCAGCAACACAGGCGCACACACACAGGGACGCACACACATTGACACACTTGGCAGGGCCAGGAGTGCAACTCATCACTAGTGGGATTGCCACAACACATCAATGTGCAGGTATCACATGCACCACACGGGTCATACGGAGGCCCTATGGGCATGCTTCAGTATGCCCTGGGGGGTTGTAGTGAGTGTGGATGTGGACCTATGCATCATACAACACGAACACACAGGGTGCTAGTTCTGACATGCATGGGTACATGTCTACACGGGGGTGTGTGGTGGTCAACTGTGCCAGCAGGCTGTACAAGGGTAGACAATGGGTATACCTTGGCATCAGGCCACATGACAATGGTCTGCTTTGTGGCTCAGGTCTGTAGTTACTGCATTTGCCCACACGGTTGGGTATTGCATCCTCCATCCAGTCACCTGGGTGACTATTGTGTGTGGCCAATGCTGTACACCACATGCCATGTGTGTGTTCCTTAGTCCATGACATGGATGGTGTCTGGGATGTGCACACCTCCCACATGCATGTAGAGTGACATGTGGAACTGTTCCTGTGGTGTCTGGCCCATGTTGTGAACACAGATTATCATCAGATGTGCCAGTCTTGCCCACCTGTGGCAGGAACTGGTACTGGCCAGCAGGTTTACCCTTCACCTACATTGATGGCATGCCAACAGCATTCCCTGATGTCAGTGTCATCTGCCCATACAGGGCATGTTGTCAGGCATGGTATGTCTGTTGTGAGTCACATGTGTAGGCACCACAGGTGGTGCAGGTGTCCATTGGGGAACATGGTAGTGGTGCACTGTCTGCATGTATGTTCATATTGGATAGATGGGCAGGGTGACATGCCCTCTGTAGCCCACTGCTATCACTGCATAGCTACTATCAGTGGCCAATGTGCAGTGTACTATCCACATATTGCATGCAGCCTAGGCATGTGTGCTCATAGGACACATGGGTTGAGTGTGTGCTCTGGATAATAGTGGGGTTGCTAACTTGAATTGTCTGGCCTTGATGTCACATGTATGGGTATGGCTTTGCACCCCAGCCTCCCAGCTAATTTACATCTATTATCCCTGTATGGGTGACATTGTGATATATAGTAGGGCCACCATAAAATAAATTAGCAAAACCCCCTCCACGATGCCCACAGTTGACACACACTCACCTCTACACAGGATACGGGTTACAAACACACACACATACACACACACACATACACACACACACACACACACACACACACACACACACCTGTCATGTCTGGGAGTAGAACCCCTACCTAACTATTTTATTACACTACAGCACTACGCAGTTATAGCACACGCCACAGGCATTACTGGAGTACTATTTCCCTACAGGTGTATTTCACAGTGAATGACATCAGCAGGAATACCAAAGTAGGACATTTCAACTGTACTGCAAGTGACTAGCCTAAAATGCATTGCTCCATACACAGCCGGTGAGACACACACAAAACATCCACAACTGACATGAGTGGGTATACAACCCCTGATCGAGGTTTATATCACACTACATCATGGAGCTGTTATGGGACACACCACAGGGATTGCCAAAGACTTCCTTCCCCAAAGGTGTATTTCACATTGAATGACATCAGCAGGTTTACCAAAGTAGGGCATTTCAACTGTACTGCAAGTTAGTAGCCTAAAATGCATCACTCCCTACACAGACAGTGAGACACACACATAACATCCACAACTAACATGTGGGGGTATAGAACCCCTGATCGAGGTCTATATCACACCACAGCATAGAGCTGTTATAGGCCGCACCACAGGCATTACTAAAGAATGTTCTCCCCAAAGTGTTACTTCACAATGAATGATATCAGCAGGATTGGCAATATAGGGCATTTGAAATGTACTGCGAGTGAGTAACCTATGATGCATTGCTCCATAGACAGACATTGCAATGCACACAAAACATCCAGAACTGCTATGGGTGGAGATGGAACCCTACCACAGTCCTACACCACACTACAGCAGTACGCAGTTGCAGGATGCCCTACAGAGATTACTGGGCTATGACTTTCCCATAGGTGTATTTCTAGGTGTGTGACATCAGCAGCCTTGCCAAAGTCGAGTATGTGTATTGTACGGGGTGTGAGTGGCCTAAAAAGCATTGTTCTGTACTCAGTCAGACACACACACCCACATTCACACACCAACACACATACATACAGTTGCCAGACACACACACACACACACACACACACAGATTCCCACACCAACACACATACACACAGTTTCCAGGTCTGGGGTTAGAAGACCTACCTCACTACTTTATCACACTACAGCAGTACACAGTTACAAGGCTCGCTGCGGAGATTACTGAGCTATAATTTCCCCAGAGGTGTATTTCTAGGTGAGTGGCATCAGCAGTCTTGACAAGGTCAAGTATGTGTATTGTACGGGGTGTGAGTGGCCTAAAAACATTACTCCCTACTCAGTCAGACACACACACACACACACACGCACACACACACACCATCACACAAATGCACAGTTGCCATGTCGGGGTTAGAACACCTACCTTACTACTTTATCACACTACAGCAGTACACATTTACAAGGCACGTTATGGAAATTACTGGGCTATGATTTCCCCAGAGGTGTATTTCTAGGTGCGTGATATCTGCAGCCTTGCCAATGTTGTGTATATGAACTGTACTGAGTGTGAGTAGCCTAGAAAGCATTTCTCTCTACACAGCCAGAGACCGAGACATGCACACATTCACACGGTTGCCAAGTCTGGGGTTAGGACTACTACCTAACTAGTTTATCAGTACAGCAGTACACAGTTATGGGACATGCCATGGTGATTACTGAGATACAGCTTTACCAAAGGTGTATTTCACATTGGATGACCTCAGCAGGCCTGTCATGATACTGCTATGGGGAGGGCGGTGTGTGCATGAGTCGTAACACATGCATGTTGGGGTTGACATGCCACATGCGGGCACACACAGGGTCATATGCAACAGGTACGTGTATACAGCTACTAGGTGACATCTTCCTTGTACAGTCATGTTGCACAGCTGGCACGTGCAACATGCCGTCATGCTGACAGATACTGGTGGCTAGTATCTGCAGTGAGTGACGCCTGCACCTCATGTGTTTGGGGCCCTTTGGCTGTGTGCTGGGTGGGACCGGTCCATATGTCTCCTTGTCACGGTCACCCTGTTCAACACATCTATGTTCGTCTACCTTTGGCTTATTATCGTGTGTTGTCCTTACATATATGTCTGTATTCCTATCCACTGTATATGCAAGGCAGGAGTGGTGCATACTGACATGTGTCTGCACTGAGAACTACAACTGTCAGATATGTCTGGTCCACTGTTGTTTGCTGACATGGCCTTCTTGTGTTTGTGTGTGAGCATGCCCAGTATGGCCATCTGTATTGCATGTGTGGATCAAGTCCAGGTGGTTTGTACTGCGGTGCTGACCTTTGTGCTGTACACCAACAGGTAGCATGCTGTGTCTGCAGGGTATACATCAGTCATTTGGCATTGACTGCTGCTACATTTCTGCTTAGCAGGGGGAGACACCTAACCATTTCTACATTTCTACACAGTGATGGGGGGGCACACCTGACAGTTACCATATGTGTACATGGGATGGTGGGGCACACCTTACACTTTTACACAGTTGCTAGGACTGTACTGGTATGTCGGGTACACCATTTCAGTCTGTAGTCTTACCTATCGTGCTGGCTAGAGGCATACCAGTGTACTACAGATCGTAGCTTTCACTCCCTACATATTAGAATCTGACTTCTTAGCCTTCACAAATGAAATCCAACTGGCTGGCTTGCTGTATTCTGTCTGTATAGGGGTTACCCATGGGGCTCATTCAGAGGCCATTAGTACAGCATTTGTTTGTGTTTGTCTACACCTGTCCTGCTGGCTGTGACTGTTGTTGGGTATGTGCCCCCCCCCCCCGACTGGCATGTGTGAGTCACTTACCTTGTGGGTGTCCCAGTATTGAGGGTGGTAATGCAGGGCTGCCTATGTCGGATGCACATAGTACACTCCCTGTATATGGTTGAGCACAGGTAGTGTCATGTTTGGCAACCCTTTTACTGTATGTGCAAGTCGGAGAGAGATGTCATTCCCTGGGTCCCTACTGTGTCTGTGCATGTGCTGTGAATTGCCTCTTGGCCAAGGCCAGGGCATACTGGGCATGCCTCCTTCTGCCTACTGGAGCAGACTCAGGTTGTTCCTCCTCTGAGTCACTGTGCGCCTGTGCAGGCCTTGGCACTGGTGGGGGACTGTGTGGCCCTGCCCCGTGCTGTTCCTGCTGCAGCTATTTCCACAGGTTATTATTGTGTAGCATGGTACATGTAGTTGGTGAGTATTGCAAGGCTCCACCGGATGTGTCCAGGCACCAGAACCGTGACTTGAGCATCCCAAACACATGCTCTATTATGATTCATGTCTGTGCGTGTGCGTCATTATGGAGTTCTTGTTCGGGTGTGTGTACATTTCTGATGGGTGACATCAGCCATGGCTCCAGTGCGTATCTAGCATCCACCACTAGGTGACCGTGTGTGATGTCCCCATTGGCAAATGTCTGGTACAGCTGCGTCAGATGCCAGATGTGGTAATCGTGGTAGCTTCCAGGGCAGCCAGAACACACATTCATTATTATGCCCTGGACATCACACACGACCTGGCAGTTGATGGAGGGGAAGCCCTTGCGGTTGATGTAGACCCTACCCCACTCACTTGGTGGTGCTTTAATGAATATGTGCGTGCAGTCTATTGCACCCACTACCTCAGGGTATTCTGCTATCTGGTGGAAAAGATGCATATTGCTGGCCAACGCCTCACGGGTGATGGGGAAATATACATGCTCACCGACATGTGCTGACATGGCATCCAGGAAAGTACAGTTGTGTACACTTACCATAAATGTAGATGAAAAGTGTATTCACTGTTGCAGTCATTACATTTGGGTAATCTGCTTGCAGGTTGCCCTCAGTCGGCCTGATTAACAAAGTCTTGGGTCCTGCGTCGGTTGCTGTCCCTTCTTCCATGACATCAGGTTGTCAGGGGTATAAAACATGCAGCCAACGCCATTGCATCAGTTTTTCTTGCCCCAGATGTCAGGTGCCCCCCTAATAGGAAGCAATTAAACATAAAAAGACAAAAGTATACCTCCAACAAAAAAGCAAATACACCAAAAAGGCTTTTAAGCATAGTAAAGGAAGTAGAGATATAGGCAAAAGAAGTTAGGGGGCAAGAGGGAGGGTAACCAGGACTGCAACAGTGAATACACTCTAACATCTACATTTATGGTAAGTGTACACAACTGTACTATGTTCTTCATGTTTCACTGTTGCAGTCATTACATTTGGGTAGATTTCCAAAGCTTTGGTTGGGAGGAGGAGTTTAGAGAGCATTAGGGCCAGCTATAAGGCCCTACAAGACTGCAGTGGCAAAGCCAGCTCTGGATTTAGAGAAAACTGGCAAATTATAATGCTTGGTGAAAGTATGTACAGAACTCCGGGTAGCAGCTTCTAGGATGTCCCTGGTAGGAATGCCTCTGAGAAAGACTGTAGAAGTAGATGCAGCCCTGGTGGAGTGAGGTCTGATCCCCTGGGGGATAGGTTTTCCATGGTGCTTATAGCAGAAATGAATGCAATGGCTTATCCATGTAGAAATGGTTTGTTTTGAAATAGCCTTTCCCTCTGCCCTTGCAGCAAATGCTACCAGCAGTTGTTCAGATTTTCTTTGAGGTTTAGTCCTGTCTAAGTAGAATCTAAGTTGTCTGTGCACATCCATGGAATGCAGTATCCATTCCCCTTTGTTTTGTGGATTGGGAATGAAGGTTGGCAAATGAATGGACTGATTAAGAGCCACACTGGATACCACCTTAGGCATGAAGGATGGATTGCTTCTGAGTGGCACCCTGTCCGCATGAAAGATGATGAAAGGCTCCACTGCCATAAGGGCCTGTAATTCAGATACCCTTCTAGCTGAAGTGATTGCTAAAAGGAAAGCTGTTTTCCAAGAAAGAAATTTTAAATCTGCAGTAACAGCTGGCTTGAAGGGAGGTAGAGTGAGTTTCTCCAATACAAAGTTAAGATCCCAGGATGGGGTTGGAGCTCTCCTGGGTGGTCTGAAATTTTTGACCCCCTCTGAGGAACTGCTTGAGCAGTAGATGAGAGAAGAGGGGAGGTTCTGTGTTATAATGAGCTGAAATGGCTGAGGAGTGGATTTTAATGGAGGAAAAAGACAGGCCCTTGTGAAGCATCTCAGTTAAGTATTGTAAAATCTGAGGTAAATTGGGCGCTGCTGTGCTCATCCCTTGAGATTGGTTCCAGGCACAGAATCTTTTCCATTTTTCGGCGTAAGATTTTCTAGTACTAGGCCTCCTTGTCTCTAGGATGACATCCATCACAGATTTGCTGAGGGATGGTAAGGGAGAGTTTAAGTAATTAGCCAGGCTGCAAGGTTCAGTGTTGGAAGATGAGAGTGCAGAATCTGGTGCTACTGCTGAGACAACAGGGAAGGAGTCTGAGGCAGGTGCCATGGAGATAACCATGATACACTGCGCATGAGGGGGTACCAGTGTTGGCGCGGCCAGTCTGAAGCAATGAAAATCATCGTTGGTTTGTCCTGTTTGACTTTTAGTAGTACTTTGGAGCAGAGGCAGCGGGGGGAAGGCATCGACTGATAGGTTTTTCCAGCTGAAGGACAGAGCATCCACTTTCCAGGCTTGTTAGTGGGGAGTCCTTGTGCAAAATATGTCCAATTGGTAATTCTGGGGGGAGGCAAACAGGTCTATATCTGGGCTCCCCCATTCGCTTGTCAACATGTTGAAAATCCTTGATTCCAGTTTACACTTGTGTGGGTCCATGAGGTTTCTGCTTAGTCCTTCTGCCAGTGTATTTAATTTTCCTGGCAGGAATTGAGCTTGTAGGTGCTCTTGGCAGCTCAAGGCTGTGTTCCACAATGCCATGGCTAGTCTGCAGAGGGGATAAGAATGTGTCCCCCCTGCTTGTTTATGTACCACATAACCATGGTGTTGTCCATCTTTACCATTAGTTGTCCTGGAAGAATGTAGTCCTTGAAGGCTGTCAGAGCATTCTGTACAGCTAACATTTCTTTTTGATTGATATGCAGGTGCATTTGACTTGGGTTCCATTTGCCCTGAATGCACTTCCCTGCCAGGTGAGCCCCCCATGCATAGTCAGATGCATCTGTTGTTAGGGTTTGGGCACAGGGGGTGGTGTGAAAGGTAGTCCCTTGTTTTGGTGGCAGGCCTCAGCCCACCAAAGGAACTCTAGGCGTAGGCAAAGTATGATAGGAGTAATTGTTTCCAGGCTGTTAGAATGTTGACTCCATAGGCTTTTCAGATACCAATGTAGTTTCCTCATATGCAGTCTTACATATGGAATTAGAAGAATGCAGGAAGCCATGAACCCCAAGACTTGCAGTATTTGTCTTGCAGATAGCAGGATTTTTGTGGCCACTTGTTTGAAGTAGGTTGTCAAATTAATTTGCTTTTAAGCCATCTGGGAAGTTGTATTCAAACTTGCTCCCTGGAATGTAATTTGTTGACAGGGTACCATTTGTGATTTCTTTTCGTTTATGGTGTACCCCAGACAAGTTAGAACCCTTTTTACGAAAGCCAGATGATTCAAAAGTATGTCCTGGCTTTCTACCTGAATTAGACAATCGTCCAGGTATGGGTATATTTGAATACTTCTTTGCCTGCAAAATGCAATAACTGGAGTTAGGCACTTTGTGACTACCCTGGGCGCAGTAGATAAGCCAAAGGGCAGTGCAGAGAACTGATGGTGCTTGTAGCCGCTTTGAAGCGTCAATATCTTCTGCAAGATTCCCTAATTGGGATGTGCAGGTATGCTTCTTTTAAATCTAGTGTTGCCAACCAAGCATCTTTCCGTAGCATAGGAAGTAATTGGTGAAGAGTCAATATCTTGAATTTTGGAATCTCCAGAAAGGTGTTTAGAGTAGAAAGGCCCAGGATAGGATGCCATGATTTGTCTTTTCTGGGTACCAGGAAAATTCTCGAGTAGAAACCTTGTCCCATTTCCTCTTCTAGTACCAGTTGAATAGCCCCCATGCTTAAGAGAGAAAGTACTTGTTTTTGGGCCTCTAACCATTGATTTGGTGGTAGGTCCGCCACCCACTTGGAGTTGGCAACATGTGGAAGTGAAATCTGTATCTCTAGGACACTATATTTTAAACCCATTTGTCCTGGGTAATGTGTTCCCAGTTCTTTGCGTGAAGAGCAGTCTTTCCCCCCAAAGGGGCAGTCAGAAGATAAGTGCTTGGAAATTTTAAAAGGAAGTCATTGAGACAGTTTACCATGGGGGGAGTCTTGTTATTCCCTGACTTGGAAGAGGAGACCCCCCACTGTTTAGTTCTGTGAGTCCCCTGGGACTGAAACCTGGGGTTTTTGCTGTGTCTGGGTTTGGCTTGAGAAGATCTGGAAGGGGCTGGAAAGGACCAATTCTTAAAGGGCCAGTGCCTACTAAATGTAGGAGGCTGAATTTGTAAAATAAAAATATTTAACAGTTTGCATAGATTTAGCTTTATCTTCTGTTTTTTTAAGAACTTCTTCAGCCTTGTTGCCAAACAGGTGGTCCTGATTTAAAGGAGCATGCAACATGATCAGGCAAAGATTGCTCCTTAAGCCAAGCATGCCTTCTAAGCACAGACCCAGTAACAGTAGCCCTGCAAGAGGCCTCTAAAGAATCAAAACCACATTGCAAAGTATGTTTTCCAACTTGCATGAAATCCTGTAAGTCTTTATTTTCCACACAGTCAGGAATCAACATCATTTTCTGTTTAAGCAGTCCAATAACATGTTGCTGATATTTTAACATATGAAATTGGCAGTTTAAAGCTCTAATGGCCAAGGTTGCTGAAGTGTAAACCTTTTTACCCCATCTATCCAGCTCCCTGGAGTCTCTATCAGAAGGGGTAGGATTTTTAGCAGTAGAAGCCTTACTGCCCTTGGGCCCCTGTGAAATAGTCTCTGGATCTGCAGTAAGATTTTTGTAAAGGATCTTGTGGGACTCCGGGACCCTGTAGTATCTGTCAGGTTTACTGGGAGCAGGAGGCAGGGAATCAGGGGCCAAACTGGATTCCGAGAAGGCATCATCAACATTGTCTAATACAGGAGGAATAGCCAAAGGCCTATGCTGAGGTAGGAGAAGGAAATCCCTAAGCCTCTTTTTTGAATCAGAAAATTCAGGGCTTTCCCAGTGAAAATGCTCCCTTAGAGTATGTCAGGTTTCCCCAAAAGAAAAATCCTCAGGAGGACAAGCAGAGGGAATAGAGTCCTATGCTTCAGAATTCTCATATGTAGGTAAGGACAAATCCAGGTCATCAGAAGACTCAGAAAAAACAGAATTCTGAACAGAAGATTCATAATCAAGCTCAGCCCTAGGCTTGTTAGAAGGGGGGGGTGTTGGCTACCCCTGATTAGAGTTATTAGGTCTTCAGCCATTTTTTATCATTTGTTTTTTAGGCATAGAGGCCCGAGCATGTGGCCTGGGCATCATTTTTTAGACATGGATCGAGATTTAGGCCTTAGTAATGAAGGAGGTGTCGATTTAATATACAAGTCCGTAGGGCTGAATAAACCCTCAGAAGCCGGTGCCTGCAAAGCGGCTCCGCACCCATTCAAGGTAGAGACATCCATGGATTCCTAAGTTGAAGCATCTCGCTGCATACTGGACTCCGAATGGGTCTCAGTAGAGGCCTGTGAATCAGAAGTAGCGGGTATTAGGGGCTGCGAAAGCGCCACACTGAGTACCGGCGAACTGGCGACGGGCTTAGGAGAAGTGTCGTCGGCAGTTTTGGACCTCGACAGCCTGTTTCTGTCTTTATCTTTGCGTTTTTTCGGAATCCCGGTAGTCGGATGGCTAACCGACAACATTTCTGGATACTTAAACAGAGAACCAAAATATTTAGAGGCAAAAATATACCAACGACTGATAGTGCGCTGATTAAATAAAGCACAAAACCGACAACAAGGGACATCGTGGTCAGGGCCTAGACAAGGAATACAGTACGAATTAAAATCTTTATGAGGTATTTGCTTTCCACAAGTAATGCAATTATTAACTTTTACTGACATCAGTAAGAAGCAAGAAAAAGTTTCCCCAACAGGGTACTTAGCTTTTAGTTGAAGACTTCAGTTCTAAAAGTCGAAAATGAAAATTTCAGGAGTCGGCCGACCGGCACTTGTGAACTGCTTCTGCTTCAGGCACCGCACGGCAAGAAAGACTGATGTAATGGCGTCGGCTGCATGTTTTATACCCCTGATGACCTGACGTCATGGAAGAAGGGACAGCAACCGATGCAGGACCCAAGACTTTGTTAATCAGGCCGACTGAGGGCAACCTGCAAGCAGATTACCCAAATGTAATGACTGCAACAGTGAAACACGAAGAACATCTGATGGAGTACCCTGGATGCTGATGCCTGTGAATTCCCCATCATATCCCCAGTTGACCTTTGGAAGGTACCTGTAGCTAGTATTCTTAGACCTACACATACCTTAGTATCCACTGGGATGGGTTCCCCTCTGTTAGATCTGTGTGTGAGGCATGGCTGGCACAGCTCAGCAATTTGCTGTAGGAGATCCCTGTCCACCCTATAGCGCTCCACTATCTTTAGCTCATGTAGCCCTTGGTAGGTTACCCTGGGTCTATGCACTCTTCTCCGTCTCCTCACTGTGGGTTGCTCAGCAGCATTCACATCTTGCACATGCTGGTTTATGATAGCAAATGCAGCCCTAACATTTTTCTCTTGCTTTCGTTATGTAAAAAGTCCTCGTCTGTATACACCGGTGGTGCAGGGTTTTTGGGAAAAACAAGGGGGAAAGGTGTTTGCATAGTTTATAGTGGTGTGCTGGGCTGGGCTGATCTTCTGCCTGTGTAATTGGCTGATTCTGATACATTTCACCTGTCAGCTAAGCTAGTTCTCCTTGATTACCTTCCTAGTGCTGTTTTCCCTTCCCTTTGCCTCCCTGTTTAAGCCCGTGTGCACGCCACGCAAACAGAGTGCTCATGTGTGCACAGAGCTGCTTTTTCCTGGTTTAACTTCCTTTTTCTTCCTGTAGGACCTGGTGCGCGGCGTGCACACCCGCTTACACTTTGTAAAGTGTACTAGGCAGGTTTAGACACACCCCTGGCTTAGCTGTGCTAACCTAGGAGCAATGTCGAGCCACAGGTCTCCACACCACTTACAGTATGCCTGACACCCCCCCCCCCCATGATTTCACTTATATCCTAGTCTTGCACCCAGATGTTTATACTCTTACACTCTTGGGACCTGCCTCACACCCTGAGAAAGTCTGGGATTCACTAACCTTTCCCTCATTTGCATAGGATTGCCTATTAATGCATAGTTACATGTCCCACACTGAGCCTCCCCCCCTTAGCAACCACTACTCACTGGCCAAGTTGTCTTTTGCCTGCCATTGACTTGCATGGCAGAGTATTGGTTTTAGTTAGAATGCTTATTGTAGGTTTATTTTATTGATTTCCCCCCGATCCCGTTTGCGCGTCGCTGCCCTATACTTAACTAGGCGAGATTGGCGGGAAAAAAAATTAAAAGTTTTTTTTTTATTTATTAAACATTTTGCAATGCCAGTGGCCTTCTACTTGGCCATTGGCATGCTTCCTCAGTAATATGCAGCCTTTATTTGGAGCTGTCATAGCTCCGTTTTGTGTTTTTTAGAAATGTACTCGGTTACTAACCGAGTACATTTCTGCAGACTGCACTGACAGCTGCTGGCTTCCTGCATCACATATTACCCTCATTTTTATGATTTTCACCTGCAAATGAGGGTTATTTGCATACAGGAGCTTGGTCCATGCAGGATTAGCCTAAGAGCTCACATGCACTTCCCAGGAGCTCGTTCCTGGATCGCACATCGGCCATATTGCCAAAAATAGCTCTTAAATTAATCCTGCACGCTATAAAGGACTTCGGAGTTTGTATAATAAGGTATAGTAATAATTTAAAAAAAATTCTTATATATGGCTGATTAAGTAAAAAAGATATGGATAGGTAATAGAATAAGACAGAATTGTCCTATGAGTGGTATATTATTTTCTATAGTTATGAATATGGTATTATAAAATGGAAAATGCAAAGTGTGTAATGCAAACTGGTGTAGGCATTCCAGTTTTGATGACATATGCAAATTATGTCATTATAATAACTAAAAATAGCCTGTGAGTGAAAGAAACTATATTTTGTGTAGTAGAAGTAGGTATGACATTAAATAATTGTAAAAGTAAAGGTTTGGGTGGTAGGATGAAAACCGGAGGAACACTGTTTACAATGAAAGACATTTCAGTATTGGGAATAAATGTTGGTGATAAAGCAGTGAGTAAAACACATTGGTTAAAACTTTTAAAGGAATTAAAATAAATCTATTTTTTATGGAGAACATAGAGGTAGTCTTTTAAAAAAAAGCTAATTTGATAAATTCATTATTAATGGAAGGGTAGTCTATTTATTAAGTATATTAATGATTCCAAGAATGTATGAAAAGCAGTTATTAGAAGTAATTTTTACATTTGTATGGGGTTCTAGATTAAATACAGTAAAGAGAGGAGTATTGTATATGAATAAATAAGAGAGAAAAATAATGTTTAATGAATTTATTTATTTTACAGTTGTTGACTGGGTTTGTCCAACTGAGCTGAGTAGCCCCTTTTCATCGAAGCCCCGATGAGAAAAGCTCCAACAAGTTATACAAATTATCATTTACAGGAAACAGTCAGCAGCAAAAGAAAATTCATAATTTATACAATAACAAATAAATGATAGAACAGTAAATATTAACATGTCAAAAACTGAAGATTTGGCAGTAGGCATAATTATAGTCTTGTCAGCAAAGATAAAGAGTGTGCATCATTCAAATCAGTGTAAGTAATGTGCTTATAGGGAAGAGTAAGATATGAGATAGTAAGTAGGTGGGGGGGGGGAGTGGGAGGATGTTAGGGTTACGGTTGGAAGAATGTCTACGGAGGGCGAATACAGTGGCAAATCTATTGACATTGCAGGTGTTCTTTGGTGGCAGCCTTAAATTTTTTAGTTGCTGAAGGAAACTAATTTCAGCTGATAGGCTGTCCCAGGTCTTGGTGGGGTTATAGCTATAGAGATTGCACCCAAATTTAGTTTGGGGTTTGTAGGTTAGTAGAAGGTCTTGGTTGGAGCTACGGAGGGGCCTAGTAGGTGAATAGTGAGAGATGAGAGATGAAAGAGTAGGACAGTAGGAAGGGTGGTAAAGGATGGAGTGAATGATCAGGAGCTGAGAGAGAAGGAGCTGGTGAGGTAATTCAAGCCAGTTTAGGTGTTTCAATGAGAGACAGTGATTGGACATATAGGTTTGATGGGCAGCAAATCTAGCTATCTTGTTGTAGGTGGATTCTAGTTTGGCTTGTAGTGCAGAGTTGAGACTAGTGAGAATTTGAGAGCTGTACAGTAGACTGGGTAGGAGGTATGCATGATAGAGAGCTACCTTAGCTTCACTGGTGAGAAATGTTTTTACGGTAAAGGAGACCTAGTTTCTGATGAGTTATTCTGATGCAGTTATTGATATGCAAGTCAAACTTAAGTTAGTCATCAATAATGACGTGTAAGAGTTTTGTGCTAGATTCAACCTCAATTAGGGTGTTATTAAGAGACAGTATTGAGAAGGAGGATTTTATACGGTTAAGGGTTTTAGGAAGAAAAAGTAGTAGTTTAATATTTTTAGGGTAAAGGATAATTTGGTTTTCGGAGAGCCAATTTTCTACTGATTTCAAGGAAGCCTGTGTAGCAGAGATGAGTTCAGAGGGAGAGTCAGCAATAGTGATGACTGTAGACTCATCAGCAAATTGTACCAGAGATGACACAGGGCATGAAAAGTAGAGAGGATTAATAAAGATGTTGAAAAGTAATGGGCCAAGGATAGAACCTTGAGGAACACCCATTTTAACTGGGAGAGGAGAGGAGCAAGCAGAGTACCATGTCACTGTTTGAAGCCTGTCAGAGCGGTAGTTGACAAACCATGCAACAGTAGCAGGGGAGAAGTTAAGGTTAGTCAGTTTGAGCAGAAGAAGAGGGTGATAGACGGTGTCAAAAGCTTTTGAGAGGTCTACAAATAGGCATGAGATAAGTTTGTTGTCATATCTAGCTAAGGAAATAGAGTTAAGGAAAGTTAATAGGGAATTAGTAGTGCTATGCTTAAGTTGGAATCTGTGTTGAGTGGGTCTGAGCAGATTTTCTCAATCAAGTAGTGCATGACTTGTTTATGTATACATTTTGCAAGAATTTTGGAGTGAGGTGACAGGATAGCGATAGGTCTGAAATTGGTGATATCAGAGGAGTTGCCTCCTTTGTGTATAGGTAAGGTGCAGAATTGTTTCCAGATGGAAGGAATTTTAGACTCTGAGATGGAGCAGTTAATTACAATAGTGACTGGAAGAGCAAGCGAGTCGGCTGCTAACTGAAGGAAAAGAGAGGGGATATTGTCAACTGATGCTGAGCATGGTTTTAGTTTGGAGAGTAGAGATTTAATGTAGCTGGTAGGTACAGGTTTTAGGGAGAATTTATTTGTGGAATTTAAATTGGAAGCTGATTTTGAGTAGTTAGAACTATTAATATGGGTGGAGGGGTTGGGATTAAGGTTAAGTAACTAGGATATGGATAGGGTTACCATACATCCGGGTTTCCCCGGAAACGTCCTCTTTTTGGGCTCCTGTTCGGGCATCCGGGCGTTTTTTGAAAATTCTGTGATTTTTTCCGACAAATCGCAGAATTTACAAAAAACAGACATCCCTATTTCAGCGGGATTGATCCAGGATAGCCAGTCTGATCCTGAGTCCCACACTGACGGTTACAGTCCCGGCAAAACAACCTCCGCTTTGTTTTTTTCTTTTTTTGATTGGCCCATATACCAGCATACGAGCCAGTCAAAAAAATCAAAAAATGGAGCTCTGTTCAGTGTGGAACTGCTTGATGTTCTGCATTGAACAGAAGAGGGTCCACTGTGCAAGTTTTTGATTGGCTCATATACCGGTCAATCAAAAATCGCCAAAGACGGAGCGACTCTGCTTTAATGTGGGACTGCGATGTTCTGCATTAAAGACTAAAGAACCTTTTTTTTTTTTTTTTTTTTTTTGGTCTTCATCTAGTGTGAAAGACCTTTTGTCCCAACCCGGCCAATCAAGAATCTGGCAACCCTAAGAGGACGAAAAAATATGTGCTAGTATAATACCAGCACATATTTTTCCGTCCTCTTTTTCGTATAACCAAATATGGTAACCCTAGATATGGAGTCAATGAAATAGATGTTGAAGATGAAGGCACTTTCATCAGGTGTCTTATCGGGGCATGGCTTGGGGATGCTAGGACTACCAGGGAAGTATGGTATGAAGAAGTATAAAATTATCAAAAAATGTGGAAGGTAAAGAATATAAAATAAGAATAGACAAAAAGTTGTTTTATGTAGTATGGGTGATTTGGAATGAGAGATTAAATGACAGTATGCTGAACAGGAAGTGGATATTATCAATAATACTAAGAAAAATCAGATGGTTATGGGAAAAAAAAAGAGTGGGGATGTAGTTTGAATAAAAATTTGTAAAAATGCAAGAATGTAAGTAATTATGTGATTTTGTGAATATGTACAATTTGTAAATATGTAAAAATGTAAATTTGTAAATGATGTGTTCTCTGAGTAGGATAGAAATTGAAAAAGAAATAACTGTTTTCGATAGGTGCCATGGAATCTTTTACATCCATCTGAGGTACCGCCATCTCAAGCAGATGGAGCCTCAGTTTAATATTTCATTTAAAGGATGGATCATGCCAGCTGGCCACCCTCCAAAGTTTTAGCTCTCCTTCTACATAGCCTAACCACTGTTATGCACAAGGGGTGCAGAGTAAAACCAGTGGCTAGGACATCAAAATGTCAGCGCTTTCTTGCTTCAGAAGTTAGGGAAGCTACAGCCCTATTAAGTAGATATATAAAAACAAAAAAGTCCACAACCTGGCAAAAAAATATCAAAAGTGGTGGAATGCAGGGAACAGCTAATGTATTAGTGATCTATTTAAATAACTACTGTTATGTTAGGTTTACTTACAGAACTGTACTATGTTCATCATTAAATCACTGCTGAAGTAGCTTAAAGCACTGTTGGGTGAATACCGGAGATGTTCTTCGTGTTTCACTGTTGCAGTCATCACATTTGGGTTACCTACTTGCAGTAGCCCTCCGTTGGCCTGATTATTAATGTCTTGGGTCCTGCATCGGTTGCCATCTCATCTTCCATTACGTCAGGTAGTCAGGGGTATAAAGCATGCAGCCAATGCCATTATATCAGTCTTTCTTGCCATGCGGTGCCCGAAGCAGAAGCAGTTCGCAAGTGCAGGTCGGCCGACTCCTGAAATTTTTGTTTTCGAGTTTCAGAACCGAAGTTTTCAACTAAGCTAAGTACCCCGTTGGGGAACCTTTTTCTTGCTCTAAACCAATGTCAGTAAAAGTTAACAATTGTATTTCTTGAGGAAAGCAAATACCTCATAAAGATTTTCATTCGTACTGCATTCCTTTCTTAGGCACAGATCACGACTTACCTCGCTGTCGGTTTTGTGCCTTAGTCAAACCTCAAACTATTCGTTATCAGTTTATTTACATGTCTAAATATTTTGGTACTCGGTTCAGTTATCCAGAAATTACTTCGGTAAGCCACCCGACTACCGACATTCCGAAAAAACGCAAAGATAAAGATAGAGACAGACTGCATAGGTCCAAAGCTGCCAACGACGCTTCTCCTAAGCTAGCCACCAGTTCACCGGTACTCAGTGAGGCGCTTTCGCAGCCCACGATACCCGCTACTTCAGATTTGCAGGCCTCTACTGAGACCCATTCGGAGTCCGGTATGCCAGGAGATGCTTCTTCAACTGTGGAACATGTGGATGTCTCTACCTTGGATGGGTCCGGAGCCACTGTGCAGGCACCTGCTTCTGAGGGTGTATTCAGGCCTACTGACTTGCATATTAAACCGACGTCATCTTCTTCTTCAAGGCCTAAAACTCGATCCATGCCTAGAAAACCGACGTCCAGACTGCATGGTCAGGCCCCTATGCCTAAAAAACAAATAAGAATGGCTGAAGACCTTACTACACTAATCAGGGGAAACCACCCTTCCCCTTCTAAGAGACCTAGGACTGATTTTCTTTCTGATTTTTCTGATCAGGACTCTGAAATTTCTGTTTACTCTGATGACCAGGATTTACCCTTATCTACCTATGAGGATTCTGATGCAGAGGATTCCATTCTCTCTGCTTCCCCTCCACAGGATTTCTCTTTTGGTGAAACCTTGCATACTCTTAGGGGGCATTTTCGCTGGGAAAGCCAGGATTACTCTGACTCCAAAAGAGGGTTAGGGATTTCTTACTCCTGCCTCAACACTGGCCTTTAGCTGTCCCTCCTGTACTGGACATTGTTGATGATGCCTTCTCAGAATCTAGCCTGGCCCCTAACTCTTTGCCTTCTGCTCCCAGAAACCTGATAGGTATTACAGGGTAACTGACTCTCACAAGTTCCTCTTTAAAAATCCTACTGCGGATCCTGAAATCATTTCACAGGGACCCAGGGGCATTAAGGCTACTACTGCCAAAAATCCTGCCCCCTCTCATAGAGATTCCAGGGTGCTGGATAGATGGGGTAAGAAGGTATACACTTCTGCAACCTTGGCCATTAGGGCCTTAAACTGCCAGTTTCATATGTTAAAGTATCAGCAGAATATTATTGGATTGCTTAAACAGAAAATTATGTTGATTCCTGACTGTGCTGAAAATAAAGATTTACAGGATTTAATGCATTCTGCTAGACAAGTTGGAAAACATACTTTGCAATGTGGTTTTGATTCATTAGAGGCATCTTGCAGGGCTGCTGTCACTGGGTCTGTACTTAGAAGGCATGTTTGGCTTAAGGAGCAATCTTTGCCAGATCATGTTAAAGCTAAATTATTGGATGCTCCCTTAAACCAATACTGCCTGTTTGGCAACAAAGCAGAAGAAGTACTTAAAAAGATGGAGGAAAAAGCTAAATCTATGCAAACTGTTAAAGATTTCCTGCAAGTACAGCCTCCCAGATTTAGTAGGCATTGGCTCTCTAAGAATTGGTCCTTTCCTGCCTCTTTCAGACCTTCTCAGTCCAAACCCAGAACTAGCAGAGCACCCAGGCTTCAGTCCCAAGGTACTCACAGGACTAAGCAGTGGGGGGCTACCACTTCCAAAGCAGGGAGTAGTAGGACTCCCCCCTATGGTAAACTGTCTCAGTGACTTAACTTTAAACCTTCTAAGCCCTGCACAATGGACTGTTCCTTTAGGGGAAAGATTGACCTGCAGGCAAAAAATTGGGAACACATTACCCAGGACAAATGGGTTTTAAATATAATTTCCCAAGGATACAGATTCCACTTCCACTCCTTACCAACCCCAAACGGTTGGTCAGATCTACCCCCAAATCAGTGGGCAGAAGCTCAAAAGCAAGTTCTCTCTCTTTTAAGTATCAGGGCTATTCAGCCTGTCCCAGAAGAAGAATGGGGACAAGGTTTCTACTCAAGACTTTTCCTGGTACCCAGAAAAGACAACCCCTATCCTGGACCTGTCTATCCTAAACACATTTTTGGTGATCCCAAAATTCAAGAAGCTAACTCTTCATCAGCTGCTTCCCATGCTAGGCAAAGATGCCTGGTTGGCAACACTGGATTTAAAGGAAGCCTACCTGCACATCCCAATCAGGGAATCTTGCAGAAGATACCTACGCTTCAAAGCAGGCTACATGCACTATCAGTTCTCTGCACTGCCCTTTGGCTTATCTACTGCATCCAGGGTAGTCACAAAGTGCCTAGCTCCAGTCATTACATTTTGCAAGCAAAGAAATATTCAAATATACCGATACCTGGATGATTGTCTAAAGAAATTGCTAACGTCTCTGGGGTACACCATAAACAAAAATAAATCACATCTTGTACCCTGCCGACAAATTGTATTCCTGGGAGCAAGCTTGAATACAACTTCCCAGATGGCCTACCTCACGCCAGAGAAACATATTCAATTGACAGTCTACTTCACACTATTGGCCACCAAGACCCAGCTATCTGCAAGGAAAATACTGCAAGCCCTGGGGTTCATGGCCTCTTGCATTCTACTATTTCCGTATGCAAGACTGCATATGAGGAAAGTACAATGGTATCTAAAAAGCCTATGGTGTCAACATTCTCAGGATCTAGAAACAATGTTTCCTATCCTTCTACAGATAGAGTTCCTTTGGTGGGTAGAGGCCTACCACCAAAACAAGATCATCAGACTATGCATGGGGGGGGGCTCACTTGGCAGGGCAGTGCATTCAAGGCAAATGGAACCCAAATCAAATGCAGTTGCATGTCAATCAAAAAGAAATGTTAGCTGTACAGAATGCTCTGATAACCTTCAAGGACCACATTCTTCCAGGACAATTATTGGTAAAGACGGACAACACCACTGTTATGTGGTACATAAACAAGCAGGGAGGAACCCATTCACACGCTCTCTGCAGATTAGCCATGGCTCTGTGGAACACAGCCTTGAGCTACCAAGTGCACCTACAGGTTCAATTCCTGCCAGGAAAGCTAAATACACTGGCAGACGACCTAAGCAGAAATCTCATGGATCCACACGAGTGGAAACTGGAACCAAAGATATTCAACATGTTGAGAAACAAATGGGGGAGCCCAGAGATAGACCTGTTTGCCTCCCCCCAGAACTACCAATTGGACAAATTCTGCACTAGGAGTCCCCACAAACAAGCTTGGAAGGTGGGTGCCCTGTCCTTCACCTGGAAAAACCTATCAGTTTATACCTTTACCCCTCTGCCTTTCCTCTCCAAGGTACTACTAAAGATCAAACAGGACAAACCAAGGACAATACTGATTGCACCAGATTGGCCATGCCAACACTGGTACCCATTCTTGCGCAGTGTGTCACTGCTGGCACCATGGTACCTGCCTCAGACCCCTGCCCTGCTGTCCCAGCAGGGGGGGTCAGATTCTGCACCCACAACTTCAAACCCTGAACCTGGCAGCCTGGCTAATTACCTGATCTCTCTATTACCATCCCTCAGTAAGCAAGTGATGGATGTCATCCTGGAGGCAAGGGGGACTAGTACTAGAAAATCCTATGCTGAAAAATGGAAAATATTCTGTTCCTGGAGCCTAACTCAGGGGATGGGCACAGCAGTGCCCAATTTACCCCATGCTTCACAAGGGCTTTTCCTTTTCCTCCATCAAAATTCATGCCTCAGCCATTTCAGCCCATTACAATACAGAACCACCCCTCTTTTCTCATCTATTGCTGAAGCAATTCCTTAGAGGGGCCAAAAACTTAAGACCACCCAGGAGAGCCCCTACTCCAGCCTGGGACCTTAACTTTGTATTAGAAAAGCTCATTCTACCTCCCTTTGAGCCAGCTGCAAATGCAGAGTTGAAATTCCTTTCTTGGAAAACAACCTTCCTTCTAGCCATCACTTACTTCAGCAAGAAGGGTATCTGAATTACAGGCCCTCATAGTAGTGGAGCCTTTCATCATCTTTCATGCTGACAGGGTGTCCCTTAGGACCAATCCCTCCTTCATGCCCAAGGTAGTATCCAGTGTGGCCCTTAATCAGTCCATTCATTTGCCATCCTTCTTTTCTAATCCCCAGAACAAAGGGGAACGGGTACTGCACTCCTTGGATGTGCACAGACAACTTAGATTTTACTTGGACAGGACTAAGCTTCTCAGGAAGTCTGAACAGCTGCTAGTTGCATTTGCTGCAGGGACAGAGGGGAAGGCCATTTCAAAGCAAACCATTTCTAAATGGATAGGCCATTGCATTCATTTCTGCTATTAGCATCATGGAAATCCTACCCCACAGGGGATAAGATTACATTCAACCAGGGCTGCATCTACCTCTACAGCCTTTCTCAGAGGTGTCCCTACCAGGGACATCCTAGAAGCTGCTACCTGGAGTTCTGTACATACCTTCACCAAGCATTACCACTTGCCAATTTTTTCTAAATCCAGAGCTTGATTTGCCACTGCAGTCTTGCAGGACCTTACGGTCCTAATGCTATCTAATTTCCTCCTCCCATCTGTAGCTTAGGGAATCTACCCAAATGTGATGACTGCAACAGTGAAACACGAAGAACATAGTACAGTTGTGTACACTTACCATAAATGTAGATGTTCGAGTATATTCACTGCTGCACTCCTGGTTACCCTCCCTCCAGCCCACTGACTATACCTCTATTCTTGTTTACTATGCTTAAAGCTTTTTGGTGTATTTGCTTTTTTGTTGGAGGTGCAACCTTGTATATAATTGCTTTGCATTATGGGGGCACCTGATATCTGGGGCAAGAAAAACTGATGTAATGGCGTTGGCTGCATGCGTTATACCCCTGACTACCTGACATCATGGAAGATGAGACAGCAACCGACACAGGACCCAAGACTTTGATAATCAGGCCGACTGAGGGCTACTGCAAGCAGATAACCCAAATGTGATGACTGCAACAGTGAATACACTCGAACATCTACATTTATGGTAAGTGTACAGAACTGTACTTTCATTGAGTAACAGAGGAGGGGGCTGGATTGGTCAGTATCACTTGGAGAATAGTCCAACAAAGCCTGCTCTAGACCAAGAGTCTAGTTTGTTCTTGCGAAAGGTCTTCACAGATGACCAAGCTGCTGCCTGTAGTGTATTTCTAGAGACCACCCCTTTCCAAAAACACACACAAGTAGCCAGGTTCTTGGTAGTATAGACCCCGACTTTGCATGCAAGTGTCTTGTTATGGTGAGAGTAACAAACAGGAATAGCACTGGATAACCATTTGGAAATAGTCTGCTGGTATACAGGTTGTCCCTTTTTTTTTTCTTAACTTAATAGAAGGCAAAAAAGTTGTCTGAAGTCCTTTTTTCTGTCAGTGTAGAATCTCAGTTGTACGTTGACATCCAGAGTTTACAGAATTCTCTTTCCCTGAGTTTTTGGGGTCTAGAAGGAAAACAGGGAGAGGAATAACCTGGCTTTGTGTAAACTCTGAAATGGCATTAGGCATACAGGAAGGAATGATCTGTTCTCAAAGTTACCCTATATTTGAGAAAAATGAGATGGGGAAATTCATCATATGAACTTATAACTCAGATACTTTTGTGCATTTGTCAGAACAATAAATACTATAGCTTTTCAAGATAAGAACTTCAAATCAGTCCTGCAACCAGGTTAAAAAAGTGTAGTTTTTTTTTCTAATAGAATAGTAAGACCCCAAGAAGGAGACCTGTCTTCTAGGTGTGCGGGATATGTCACTTCCAAAAACTGTTTCACTAGAGACTAAGAAGGGGGGTAAGGACAAACAAACAGTTATGGCCAAAAGATGACTCTTGGATAGATTCATACAAATACTGAAGAATTACTGGCGTATGAGCCTTAAAATCAGGTACCAACTAGAAAATCTTTTCCACTTACTTATGTATGATTTTCTAGTAGTAGGCTTCTTTGCTTCCTTTATTACCTAATGCACACCTTCAGAAAAAAAAAGATGCCTAAAAGGTATTAGAATTCTACCTTTCATGTAATCACTTGAAGAAGCTGAATGTCAGTGTGTATCAATCCCCCCCCCCCCCCCCGTCCTGTGAGAGTAAGTCCATTCTGTGAGGACGCTTGTGGTAATTGCCCTTTGTCATTTTCAAAAGATGGGAGAACCACTGTTGCATGAGCTAAAGGGGGGGGGGTCACTGCAAGTATCTTTGGAGAAGCCTTTTGAATCCTTAGAAGAACTCTCGTTATCAAAGGAAGGGGTGACTAAGCTTGCAGGGACATTCCCATCCACAGACATGAAAAGGCATTTGTCTTCCAGGCTTGCCTGCAAGAATTTCTTTAGTTGCCTGTCCTGACAGGAGGCAAACAGATCTACTTAAGAATTTCCCCACAGATGGATTAGTCCTGGACAACCCCTGTGTGTATCTTCCATTTGTGAGGGTTTGTCCTGGTGATGCTCAGTTTGTCCACCACAGTGTTTTGCTGTGATGGAATGTTTGCAGCCTGAAGGGACAAACTGAACTTAGTTGCTGAATCTCAGGTTGCCATAGCTAATCTGCAAAGTGGTAGGACCTGGTTCTCTAATGTTTAAGTACCACATTACACTGGACTTGTCTTGGATACTAACACACAGGGCCTGTTGTCCAGAGGTGGTTCAGAGATTTGGAAGCATTTATTAGAGCCATCATTTCCTTGACAGTTTTTAACTTCTTGTTTGTTAAAAAAAAAACACATTTTAACTCACTTGTATGCAGCTCCCCAGGCAACGTCTGAAGCATCTGTTGCTACAAACTTAGTGGAGATGGCAGGGAGAAGATGATACCTAGGTTGAAAGACAGCTGATTCAACCACCAGTTTAACTCCCTCTTCACAAACTTAGCACTGGAATTTTAAATTTGAAATTATAGAGGGTGCTGCTGTTTTATCCAAACTGATTTGACAAGCCACTGAATCTTGCTCATGTGAAGTCTGATCAAGGGAATCATAAGAACAGTACATACCACAAACTGTAGAATGTTATGTTTTCTTGAGTCTGGTTTGAAAAATATCAGAAATTCTTCCTTGTAACTTTCCACTTTGTCTTCAGGTAGAAATACCATCATAAGTGTTATATCTAGAATTTATCCTGGAAACATTATCTTATGAGATGGAATGGGAGAAAATTTCTCTCTGTTTTCCTGAAATCCAAGGCTGAGAAATAGATTTACTACATAAACTGCATATTCTTTACAGGCTGTGAAAGAGTCTGCAAAAGTCAGGCACTAATCTAAATGAAGTGAAAATGTGAGTTCCCTGCAACCTGCAATGGGATATTACAGAAGACAGACTCTTTACGAACACTCTTGGAGCTGTACATAAACCAAAGGGCAAAACAGCAAATTGTAAATGCAAACTAGACTTAGAAAAATGCCAAAAAAAAAACCCACCTGAAATTGATGCTGAATGGAATATGATCATTTTTAAAAATCCAGTGTTACTGGATAACTGCAAGGAGGAATGAGGGGTAACTGTAGAAAAAGCATTTTGA
This sequence comes from Protopterus annectens, assembly GCF_019279795.1. Classification (NCBI taxonomy): domain Eukaryota; kingdom Metazoa; phylum Chordata; order Ceratodontiformes; family Protopteridae; genus Protopterus; species Protopterus annectens. The sequence goes on from NC_056732.1 coordinate 1,436,000,014, forward strand.
ATTTTGGAATTTTTGGAATTAAGATATGAAAGTTTACAAAAGAAAGGTCTAGGACAGGTCTCAAAGCCCATTCTTTCTTTGGCACCAAAATAATTATTGAATAATATCCTTTCTCTCTTTGCTGTGGGGGAATAGGTTCTATTACCCCCAAGTCGGCAATTAATTCAAAATAGGCAGGAAAAGACCAGTTAGGAGGAAGATGTGGTTAGAGCCCATGAAAATGAGGAAGCGATTCCCTGTACCATTCAAAACCCAGCTGCCCAAGGCTGTCTGGTGCCACTGAAGGAAGTGAAGACCTAAACTTTTGGATAGATTTATGGGATTGTCAGCATGGGGAAGAGGAAAATCCTGTGGGAGCATATGATCAGTTTGATTTTTTTAGGTTGTCCTTGGTTCTGGGAAGGTTCTCCTGTGAACCTCCCTGACACTGCTTATTTGAAATTTCATTTCATTGAGCATTGTTGGAAAGGCTTGTTCTGCTGCCTGAAGAGATAGCTGAACTGGAAGAAAACTTTCTATTATATTTAGCAAAGGAGAGTTGAAAAATCTGGGTAATCCCTATATTAACTTTCCACTTTCATCAAATCCCTCTAGTAACTCTGCAGAGAAAGGACCAGATAATGTTTCTTTATTAAGGGAAGTATTTGTAGTTTCAGTTTTAACATCCTTTGATAAATTTTGAGACTGCAGCCAAACACATTTTCTCAAGAAATTGCCAGTAGCAGCACCTCTGGAAGCATCAACATTGTCTTAAGTACATCTCAAAGATTGTTTGATTATCTGAGACATAGCAGATACCACAAAAAAAAAAAAACATAGAAACTTTAGTATCTGAAGGAGAAAGATCAGCAATTAAATTCCTAAGATATCATAAAAAGCCAAATTCCCAAAATATCATAAAAAGCCAGCAAAAACATAGACATAGGCCAGGGTGGAAGAAGAAGAAACTTGTTAACAAATTTATCCAGAACCTTTCCCATTTTTCAGAAAGGGTATGGTATTTCTGATGAGCAAAGCTTAGTAGAAGCTTTGACAAGGAAATTACCAGTGGATCTGCCCTATGGTTAGAAAAAAGAAACTTGTGGGAATGGGATACTTTATCAACTTATCATACTTTTTAGGAGAATATGCTGACTATCAGGAAAAGTGCAGGCTGCCATAAAGGTGTCTATCTCTAAGGCTGGCAAAACAGTAGGAACTTGGGTGCAGGTTGATAAACATTTACCTGCAATAAATCATATCTTTGTAGAGATTCAGACGTGTCTTTTTGTTCCCACTGAAAAGAAAACTCAGTTTTGCAATAGTATTAGAAAATGACCATACATCAGGCAGGGAAATGGATGAAAGACTAGTAAGAATCTCCACCCTGTAGTAAGGTAATATGAGAAAGACAGTCCCAGTCTAAGTCCTGTCTCTCCGACTGAGAATCTGAATGTGATAGGGAAGAAATTATTTTCTTCTTCGTAGAAGGAAAATCCTCACCCAAAGACTGATATGCTTTTAACAATTAATTTGCTAAACCCAATCAATCACCTGCTTCATGAAAAGAAAAAGTATCTAGACTTAAGCTTTCTCTTCCTTGGAGATACCCAGGAAAAATAACAGCTCAACATATCCCTAACCTTGGAAAGAAATCCCTCAGTGCAGTATAGAGTGTCACACGGTACCTTTACTGAAGCCTGCAAGGATAGATCTCCCTTCCCTAGCAAAGGCAACTGTGCAGTCGCAGACTTTGTCTGACCTTCAGTGCATGGTGGCATCTCAAAGAAGACCACTAAGATGAGTGGTCTGATGAACAACTTATGGCCACAGCAGAGTCATCCATCAGCTGCTGAAGCAAGGAGTAAGCTGAATTTATGACCGAAGCCTCCAGGTCAACCTTCTTCTTGTTGTGGCTTGGGGAAGGATCAGTAGTCTTTGAAGGGCCTTGGCCCATGTCCTAGCCATGAAGGGAGTCTTATAGAGAAATAGAAGAGCCAAGAAGAGTTAGTTGAACCTTCTGACTGAAAATGTAGTTATGAAAGTATAATTTATTTAGTGGCAAGTACTGAATGTACTTGCCTTAGCCACTCATAACAAGTAAATGAATAGGTAGTACATTTTTCCTCACAAAAGTAACCAGTAACTAGCCAAAACGTTAGGGAATCCCCATAAGAACTTAGCACCAGCTTACAGCTGAGAATACTGTCTGATAAGCAGTCAGTCACCCAAAGCCCTTGAAGGAGCATTCTCTTCAGAGATGAGGAAAATTGGTACTTACGTATTATTGCAACCAGATTTTCGCGGTTGTAAAAATCGACTCATTCACTATGAAGGACTGCATGAAACACTGTAAAGTGTTATTTCATGTCCTTACTGGTGGCTAACAAGTCAGGCTTACTTTAAGCAACAGAAATTATTGATAAAAGCATCTTCCTCTTTTGCGTACATTTTTAGACTTACGCTTGAAATGTCATGGATGCTGTGTGACTGAAGGAAAGCCACCTTAAAATGTTACATGGTGCGTTTTCTTTAACAGTACAGGCTGTTTTCTGGACTGGCATGTTCGGCCAAAACCAGATAGTACTTTATTGTTTATTGATGTCAGTACTGCTGCAACAATGTTGATTGCTGTTAGTATGTCTTTGTGTTTCTCTGTGGTGGGAATTTCTCAGCAAGCGCAGTTAGTACTGTTTGTAAACAGTCTTATTTTCTGGGATAGCTGAGTGTCACGATACATGTTTCTTAAAGTAAGAAAAACAGAGTGTTGTACCACTCACAGTAAAATAATGATACAGCTGTGATGACCAAATGTAATTACAACCGTTATTTGACTGCATTTGCTGGCAAGAAAAAAAGGAACGTTCAGCGGGCAGAGTTGCAGTAACTGGCATGCTGTCAGTGCACTGCATAAACAAACAGCAACAGTAGGTTTTGTACATTTTATTGATAACAGTCCAGAAAACAGCATGTAGTGTTAAAGAAAACACACCATGTAACTTTTTAAAAACATTACGAGACATTGGTTGCGATCATCTGTAAGTACCGAAAAATCTGAAGTTTTTGCACCCTAGCTACTGGTTTTATTCTGCATCCGTCATGCATACCCGTAGCTATAGTGCATGGAAGGAGCCCTAAAGCTTAGGATGCTGGTTAGCTGGCCTGATCTTTAGCAGTACATCCCATATTGCTGAAGGCTACTGCAGCAGTGATGTAATGATGAGCATCCTATTGGATTTTTCAGTATTCTAGAATCCTTCAGGAACTAATGGCAAACTGTTGCATTTTGAATGTGTTCAAAAATTCTACAGGACGTAATGCACTACTTAATTACATTAGTAAATAATGAGCATATTGCATGGTGTTACCTAAGAAATGGTAGAATATGAATAAGACTTATATTCACCTAAATAAAATATAGGGCAGAGGGCTGAAACTATATGCCTTTGTGCCATTGTATGGGTAAGGAAAATGGCATACCTTCTTCTGATGAATGTAGTTATATTTTATCCAAAGACCAGAAGGGTAGGAAGTGAAAGCAGCATTGATGTGCAGTGGGAATGTTGTATCAGATAGAACTAATAAACTCGTTTGAGTAGGTGCCTTAGTGAATAGCATACAGCTTATCAGTGTAAATTTAACTAAGAATGTGCCATGTCTGTGGTTAAATATGGCATGCAGCAAGAATGTGTAAAACTAAGAAAGATACCTTTCCATAAAGCTTGAGTTGAGAGAAAGTAAGTACAGTTGTATAAATAGACTTACCACAGCAGTAGATATTCAAATGATCACCGATGCATTAGACTTAACTGTATGAGGTATATCCTGCATATATGATATGATACAACATCCGGCAAGCTTTCAAAGATTAAGGACACCTTCACTGAGCCCATACTGTTAGCACCATAAGCAGAGCTGAAGAAAACAAATGGTTTGGGTATCAAGCCCTTCAGAGTTTCCTTCCAACTGAGACAGAGGTAAGCTAGAGTCCTGAAAGAGGTCAATGCTAGTTAAGTAAAAATTCCAAGTCTTCATCCTGACAATGAAAATACATAAAAATAAGGGAGATGGATGGAGGAAGTGGCTACTGCAGCAGTATTCATTCAAACATTTACTGTGGTAAGTTTACTTACACAACTATACTCGGTTCATTATTTGATCACTGCTGCAGTAGCCTTCTCTATATAGATACAGTAACAAAGCTTACACTGACTAGGAGGAAGAAGGATGAGGGTCCAGGAGCCTCTAGGAGAATGGTCCTAACAAAGTCTGCTTTAGACCTAGAGAGAGAATCTAGATGTTCTTCCTTATCATTGACGTATTCTTCACTCTTGGGGTACCCTGTCAAGAACAGCCAAATGTTCAGCCAGCATACCAAAACCTTTACACCTTCCAGGCACCGTACACCAGATGTATGTCCTACGTGCAAGGTGTAAGGTACATATGTGACATATGAGCACTTAATCCTCAGAACCAAAGTGTCCCAGAAGAACCAGCGTAACCCCAGAAAAAGCAATAATGTGCACATCCAGGAAGGTAAGAAGGAGGAGAAATGGACGCAAGAAAGACTCCTTGGCCAGAAAGAAAGCAACAGAAGGGAGGGACAGAATAATGCAACACTGAGACGTAGGACATCTACTGTTATGTAAGATCTTACACACTTGCACTGTGTCCTTCCTTATGTTGCAGTATTCTTCACTCTTGGGAGAGAACAAAAGTTACTGGAAAGTATGGGAGGAGGAAGTCATAGAACAACCCTCCAAAAACCCATGAAGGATGGCCTTGGCAAAACCCGCCCTAGCTCTAGAAGTGGCTTCCAGCTTGTAATGTTTCATGAAATTGTGAACAAAATACCATACTGCAGCTTCCAAGAGCGATCTAGTATCCAGATCCTTGAAATAGAACGCCGTAAGAATCCACTTCCCTGGTAGAATGAGCATGGACAAAGAAGAAGGCTGCTTACCATGAAAAGAATAGCAAAAGGACATGGCCCTTATAAATTCAGGAGGAGATGGTTTGCTTAGATACCCAATTTCCAGTCAAAAAAGGAAACAAAACCTGCTCTTATTTACTGATATGTTTGTCTTGCCTAGGTAATATCTGAGCTGTCAATGTAAATCCAAGGTAGAACAACACCCTCACTAGGATTCTATGGAGAAGGGAAAAAAGAAGGAAGATGACTGGACTGATAGGACAAATTGTTAACCACCTTGGGAATAAAAGGAGGATTGGTACAAAGGGACAGCTCTGTACTTGTGAAAAAACAAACAAGTGGAACTGCTGTAAGTGCTTGAAGTTCCGAAGGTAGAGCCACCTTGGTTATACTTGAATCACCAAATAGAAAATCTATTCCATTTAGTCACTTATGATTTTCTAGTAATGAGTTTTTTGGCCTCCTATAAAACCTCAAGCACATCCTCAGAAAATTGGTGTTTAAAACAAATGGAAGCCCTATCATGCAAAGTGTCAAGTGAAGGTTGGAAAGTGAGAAAGAATGAAAGATCCCTTCTCTTTTGTGTGTGAAGATCCATCTTGAGGGGTAGCTTGTGATGATTGCCCTTGGCCAGATTAAATAGAAGGGCGAATCAGTGCTATCTGGCCAAAAGGGACTCATCAACAAGATTTTGGGCTTGTCACACATGATCCTGTGCAGGACCTTTAGTAGTAGAGGAAGAGGGGGATAGGAATACAGAAACATTCCCTTGCAAGAATAAAACACGGCACTCACTTTCCTTGCCAGAGGACTTGGCACTGTTGAACAGAACTGGAAAGAATTTGTCTGTTAAGAGGGGAGGCAAAATGATCTACTTGCGTTCCCAACTGAGTTGTGGTGTCCAGAAACACCTCCTTGTGAAGCATCCATTTGTAAGGATTTGTCCTGGACCTGCTGAAGGAGTCTGCACAGGATTATGCTCTGAAGGACTGTATGAAGAACCAAGTGATGGTGGATTACAAAATCCCAAACCTGAAGAGCCAGCCTGCAAAGAAGGTAAGATTTTGGGTCCCTTGTTTGTTGATGTACCATCTGACTGTGGTATTGTCTGCAGAAACCTTTAGAGGACCCAGAACCCAAAGGGAATGAAAGGCCTGGAGAGCTAGAAGTAGAACTCTCATCTCCTTGGTGTTGATATGGTCTTCCAGTTGTTGATAAAATCAAAGACCGTGGACTTTGAGGTTGTTGGAGGAGGCTTTCCAACCTTGATTGGAATCATCTGTGTACAGCTCCTGAATAGGGAGAAGAACTTGAAAAGACAGACCTGGATTCAGGGAAATCTGTTGAATCCAACAGCAGTGCTTGAGACAAGACAAGAGAGGAACCAGGTACTCCAGAGGATGGTAGTGCTGGAGCCACACAGTCTTAAGATACCTTTGAAAATTCCTCATGTGGAGTTTGGTAAAAGAAACCATGGGAATGGTTTAGGCCAGTGGTTTATTCCATGTACCCAAAAGCTCAGAGAAATTCCCTTGTAGGAAAGACTGGAAGAGTTAGAAGGGACTAGAAATAGGCAGTCAAAGAGAGGACCTTGAGAGGTGGGAGGCAAGCCAACATTTGAATGGTCTTAATCTTGCAACCCAAGAACTGTTGGTTGTGAGAGGGAATGAACACACACTTTTTGTGATTTAGGGTGGACCCCACACTGTATAGAAAAGAATACTAAAGTGTAGATCCTGAAGCAGGAGCCACAGAGAGGGGGCTCCAATCAAAAGGTCATCTAAGTAAGGAAATATTTGAATTCTCTGAAGTTTGCACAAGACTACCACAGGTGCCAGAAATTTGGTAAAGGCCCTTGGAGCTGTACACACACCAAAAGGCAAAGTAGAGAACTGATAATGAGGAAGAAACAGAGAAATGTAAAATCTTCCTGAAGAGAGTGCAAATAGGAATGTGGAGGTAAGCAGCCTTTAAATCTAGGGGTACCAGAAAAGCTTGAGGAAGCAACAGAGGTAAAAGTGTAGCTGTTGAGAATGGACGGGTCTAGAATGGGTTTCCATGAACCTTCCTTCTTGAGAATCAGAAACATCCTGGAATAAAAACCTGTTCCCTGCTGAGACAAGGAGACATTGCTGTATAGTTCGCTGTCCCACCAGATCCTGAAGAACTAAAGGAAGATGTTGGAGCTGACAAAGAGGAAGCTGAGGAAGGCCTTAGAATGGAGGAAGAGGTTTCCAGACCATAAAATAACCTATCTGGATAATGTAAGGCATCTGTGGTCATCTGTTCCTAAACAGGAAGAGTCAACCAATCTGACCAAGGGGTAGGAGTGGCTGAATGTCAATTAGAAGCAGATTTGTCAGGGATGGGAGGCTTTTGACTATTAGAATCCTAAGAATGCGTGTTTGTAAAAATTCTCCTAGAAGGCTGTTTAGGCTAGCTATGAACAAAGGAGTGCTTAGATGGATAATTTCTCTGAAACTTAGGAAAAGGAAAGACAAATATTTGTTTCAAATCCCGAGTAACTATACCCTTCATAGGTAACTATTAGGCTAGTTGCCCTGCTTTGGCTATTTTATACCTAGAAAAAAGCAAGCCAGCAACCAGTGGACCGTTGATAAATAGGTAGTTTAATAATAAACTACTAAAACAGCATGAGAGCTTACAAACATACCGGTTTCGGCCCGGATTTTAACCTAGCCTTCTTCAGTGTTTTACAAAAAAGCCAATCATGAGATGATTTTATATAATCATGAAAAAATTGTGATTGGTTGACATACTCATAAATATTCAACACATATACTCTCAATATTTTTTATAAATATTCATTAAGCCCTGGGCTGAAGAGTGCACCAAGTTTGGTGATCCATTTCTTTTCTTTAACATCAAGTTTTTTATGCCAGCCACATTTATTGGTTCTATCACCAATGAGTTTATCAATAATTGTAAAATGAAATTGTGCTCTATCGTGTATAAGTGTATGTTTATATAAGGCATTAGATGTTTTTTTGCATCTAATGTCACTCAAATGTTCCGACACACGTAACCTAAGTGGTCGAGAAGTTTGCCCAACATAAAATGAATGACAAGTGCAACATGCCATATATATGGCCCAATCAGTATTACAATTGGCAAAAAATTGAATGTCAAAAACTCTGCTACTATTTCTACTAGTAAATTCTTTTGTTTTCAACATGTGTTTACAATTAACACAGTGACCACAAGGAAAGCAGCCAATGAGTTTGTCCCCCAAAATAGTCGTTTGATATACCTGGGGTAGTGTAGATTCAAAGTGATGTTTATAATTATTGAAATGTCCCGCTAAATTCTTTCCTTTACGAAAGGAGAAGGAACATTTATTGGGAATAAGTGTTTGGATTCTGGCATCCGCTTCCAATATATTCCAATTGTCCTTGATAATATTCATAAATTTATTAGTGTTTCTGCCAAATGTGGTTGTAAAACGCAAAATGTTTTTGGTCATAGGTTTCTTTTTGTACTTCAAAAGATTTGATCTATGTAGTCCAGAAGCATAATTTTGAGCCATTGTAACATACCCTGAGTTATAACCCCTATCAATAAATCTATTATGTAAATCTTGAGCATGTTGAGCAAAACTAATATTATCAGAACAGTTACGTCTAATTCTGATAAATTGTGATTTTGGGATATTTTTGGCGATATGTTTTGGATGAAAGCTGGAGGCGTGGAGTATGGTATTATATTGGGGAAACTTCCTGTAAATTTCAGTTTTTAGGGTATTATCCATATTCTTAGTAACCAAAACATCCAAAAATGTTATGGATTTTTGATCATAAGTAATGGTAAACTGTATTCCCCATTTGTTATCATTTAAATATTCCATAAATTCCTGAAGATATGAAATATCTGATCTCCACACCATCCAGCAATCATCCAAATATCTCCGCCAAATATCAATTTCAGGTAAAAATAAATTATGAGTGTCATCATAGATCATAATTTGTTCAATATAAGCCATAAACAGATCAGCATATATGGGGGCAAAGGATGCCCCCATTGCTGTACCTCTGATCTGTAAATAGCATTCCTGATTATAGAAAAAAACATTTTTGGTCAGCACATGCTCAGTCAAATTCAACAAGAAGGTATTAAATCCTGGTTGATACATATTAGACTTATAGAGCCAAAATTCAATAGCATCCAGTCCAGCCCAATGTGGAATATTAGTATATAATGAGCTCACATCCAATGTACAGAGCCACCAGTCCGAATCCAACTGCATATCGTTAACAATACCCAAAAATTGAGTAGTGTCCTGTATTCGAGATCTAACAAATGACAATAGAGGCTTCAAATGCATAGTCAGAAATTCGGAAAGTGGCTCAGTAAGTGAGCCCATGCCCGACACAATGGGCCTGCCTGGTGGATGTAAAAAGTCCTTATGTATTTTTGGCAAAAAATAAATATGCTGTCTAATAGGGTCAGTGATTGTTAAATGGTGTAATGTTTTTTTGTTTATGATCCCATTATCAACTGCAGAATGTAAAAAACCATCAATTTCTTTTTTAAATACAGGGGTGGGATCCAGTGGCATTTTCGTATAATACCGAGCATCATCCAACTGTTTATGTGCTTCAATATCATAGTAACACCAATCCAACACCACCACTGCTCCCCCTTTGTCTGCGTTGATAATGACCAAATCTTTGTTGCGTACTAGTTCATCCAAACAGGATATCTCATCATCAGTCATATTATTAGACATAGGTAAACAATGATTAGATTGAAAATGTAACTGATTAAGTACACTACGTAAAAATAAATTGACCGTTGGATGCATTGGGGGTGTAAATGATGAAGCATGATATTTAAAGGAATCCATTTGTGGTTGTTCAACATCCCCCTTATTCTGAAAGAATAATTTGAGATTAATAAGTCTGCAAAAAGAAAATAAATCCTGTGCAAAAATATCCTCAGAAACAAAAAAAAAACAGGAATAAAAGAAATCCTTTATTTAGTAGAGATATTTGTTCAGCTGTAAGTGCAGTGTTGGAAATATTACATACATTATTTATTTGTTCGTCAGTACTTCCATCAAATTTTGTAGACTTGTAATTTTTCTTGTGCTTCCTACCACCTCTCCTCCCTCTGTGTGCCCTAAAGGGGGTGTATAGTTTTTTCGTTTAGGAGTTGGGGAATCCATGGTAGACTGTGTTTCTGTATCTGTCCCAGATGAAGTATCGTAATCAGTAGATTCAATATTATTACCACGTCCTTTAAGTATAGAACGCGGGCGTTTCTTTTTGGAACTAGATACATTTTTATTTTTATTGTGTCCATCTTGGAATCTAACATGTCTAGTATTTTTAAAAGGTTGTCCCTTCTCATAATCAGAAAGATCCCGAGAAAATTTTTTAAGTTTTCTTTCTTTTAGAACAGTATCAAAATTTAGTAATTCAGTGCTGAGTTTAGATAATAAAGCAGAAAAGAAAGTATCATTTTGATAATGATTGCAGTCCTCAATGGACTTTAACACTTGAGCAGTTTCTTTGTCAATAATCCTATTGTAATAATCAGATAGAGAGCTGACAAACTTCATTGAACACTCCTGCTGAATGGAAGACCATTCTGTAGTTAGACTTTCATCAGGGTCAGCTACCAAAGGCTGAATTTTGACCCTCAGACCCCTAGGGCAAATGCCCTTAGCCAAATAAGCTTTGAGTAATTTGTGGTGCCAAACACAGGACCTGAGTGTTTTCATACTTTTGTTAAGTTCAGCAAAAAGCTTCTCACATGTTTGTTCTGGCTTCATGGGAATAATATTCCCAGAGCCCACAGAATCATCACCAATGCCAAAGGGTGCAAGATCATCCTTATCCGATGATGGATCCAAAAGTATTTTATTCAGATCCATGATGGATTTATATTCAATAATACTAAATAGAGATAATATTATTAAGTGCAACCACGTCCTGTGTGTGTTTATGATAATAATCAAATAATAATGGCAGTATAGTATGGGTACCAAAATTGTACACCCTATAGCCACGTCATACACAGGACAATAATGGTATGATGACTTCAACAATAATAAGCAAAATTACAGTCAAGTATTGGGCACTCAAACACTCGAAATAATATCAATAAAAATAATTTAAATGGTCCAAATGGAAAAAATAAAGCCTTGCATCCAAACCCTGTATTGTTCAATGAAGTCCAAGTGTTAACCAAATTGTGTATAATAACTATTATGTGTATTCCAAGAACGTACATGGAAATCATCCGCTAATAGTGACAATATATAGAATCTCTAATAAGATAGATGGGAAATAAATATTATAGTGGTAAATATATTACTACATAAACTGTGAACAACCACTTGTGGACTATCCAATGTATAGAGTACAAAGATGACCTTCCTATATTTCACGGATAGGTCATATATAATGTAAAATAGACAATCCCCAAGGCCCTATAGTAAGTTGCTTTAAGAAAGAGTCCTGATAAATGTTGGAAACAATATACTTAGTGCCACTAGTCAACTTGAAAAGCAAGTTATTATATTCATGATACTCAAACAATAATGGCAGTAAAATAGTACACCTTATGGCCCCTTCGTACACAAAACAATAATGGTATAATAACTTGAGCAATAATAAGCAAAATTAAAGTCAACTTTTAGGCACCCAAGTTCCCACAATTATAGAAGTAAGTGTCCTAATTTTAATCATTTAAATGTTCCAAAAGGAAAAAATGAATACTTACTTACAGACCCTGTATTGTTTAATAATGTCCTAGTGTTAACCAAATTATGTGTTATAATTATTTAAGTGTTCCAAAAGTGAACATACGGGTCATCCACTAGTAATGACAGTATATACACTCACAAATCAGAGTAGATGAAAGATAAATATTATAATGATAAATGTACCACTACATAAACTCTTGAAAAAACACTTCTAGAATATCCAATATAAGGCAGATGAAAAATCAAGTTCCTATATATCACAGATAGATCATATATATTTTATAATGGAAACATTCATCAAAGCCCAATAGTCAGTTGTTTTTTAAAGAGTCCTGAAAGGTATTAAGGACAGTATATTTGGTACCGCTTGTCAGTTTGAAAAAAACAAACTATTCTATTCATAGAACTACCTCATATATCTTTCTTGAAGTTATACAGTCGTACTAGTAGTTGGCACAAACACAATAATTACATAGGCTACACAAAACAACTAGTACTACAATTGTTCATATTATAATAAACAATAGTGTTAGTAAGAATGGAAGTCTTCCACAAGATGTTCATGTTTCATACAGAAATAAGGTTCCTATGTTCCACAAATAGGTCATATATATAATAGTGAAGGCAGTCATAAAGGCCCTATGGCCAATTATTTAAGAAAAATCCTTAGAAATATTAGAGACAATATACTTAGTACCACTTATCAGCTTGAGAAACAGGCTATTTGGTTCATTAGGCAACAAATAATGATTACCCGTTCGTATAGCCCTAACACTGGTTATATAAAGTATAACAATTAACCACCGAAAAAATACAAAAATGTTTACATCAAAAAAGATAGATAGAACTTCGTAATATATCTTTTACTACAGTTACAGTATCGTATTAGTCGTTGTGGCACAAACACAGTAATCACATAGGCTGCACAATACAACTGGCACTTCAATTGTTCATATAACAATAATGTTAATGAAAAAAGTGTTCCACAAAATGTTCATAATACCGCTCATGGATATAGATATATTACTTGCTCGTATTATCAACCAGTCGACAGTTTCCAAAATGACAAAATGTCCAAAAAAACCCTTAAATGAGCATATTATTGATTTTGTTGTTAAACGCGATGAAACACAACTATGTCCACCAACAAGCCATTTGTTATTGTTATTGGGCATTATTGAAAGATAACACCCTTATGTCCACACTGGGAACTACACCCAGGATTGTTTGGAAAAGAGGTTTGAGCTTTAAAGAATTATTACATCAACAACAACCCACACATTCTAGGGCATCTAATAAGGGGATGATACAATGTGGTAATTGTTCTTACTGCCACTATATGTCATTAGGTACTAATATCAACATTAATGGCTTTAAGTTAAGTACAAAAGGAAAATTTAATTGCAACTCGAAGGGAGTTGTATACGTGGTAATTTGCCAAGATTGTCCATCTTTCTACATAGGTAAGATGGAATGCAGGTTGAGGGATGGAGTTTACGAACATCTTAGAAGTATCAACCTGCAAAAAGAAGATAGTGCCTTAGCTAGGCATGTTCTTGCCTATCCTTATCATAAGTTTCATTTTAAAATAATTGATCAAATTACACAAGATGTTAGGGGAGGCCCTTTTGGCCTTTTATTAGAAAAGAAGGTGCTATTATGGCAAATAAAACTTAATGCCTATTCTGACCCAGGCTTGAATGAAAAATGCTCCTTAATGTGTTTATTAAAACTTAGAAGTTTGGACAGGTAAGGTCCAAATCATATACATTGTTAGGGGCTTTTCAGATAATTTTAAAATATAATTTTAATTATAAGGTTGTAGTGTGGAATGTATTCAATTTAATTTGTTAAGCATAACTGTTTACATAAAGTTAGTATCCCATGTGGAAGTTAAATATTTTTAATATTTTTAATATTATTTAGGGTACAAGAAGTAGTCATTGTATGAGAACTTCCTTGAGCGTTAGTTTATTCTAGATTGGTGCATCTATATGTAGTTTATTTAATTCTACCTAGATATGTACACTGTTTTTTAAAATATGAAACGTACTATTATGATTTTCGTAGGTTGTACATTTTATTCAGTAATCTACAATCTGTATATACTAACACCAGCATAAGAATTTATATATTGATTTTATATATTTATTTGTTTAAAAATAGTTGTTGTTGCATTCAAATTCAATATAAGGTATAGGATATTATGTAATTTGTTATAATCATTGTGGTTTTTAATTAGTTAGATTTATGGCTGTCTCTAATTTGAACTTTGAGTATGTGCCTTTAAGATACGTGCGGAATGATTATATCATTAGCATATTCTGCGGGCAGTATATATATAGTTTTTAAAAACTAATTGTTACTGTTTAAGCTTTATTCTGAAGAAGTCTAACCATTGTGTCAGACGAAAAACGTTTGTACTTTAGCGTTTAAATAAACTCTGTGGTTTCTCAAACAGTACGGCTTTTAGCAGTAAATTTGAACAGTTTGTTTTCGTCTTTTTTGCTGTAGTAAACATAGATACTTACCTGACCTTCCACCATACCGCAACACCAGAAGCGTGAATGTCAAACTCCCGATGATCGGGATTTTGAAATTCGCTCTTCTGGTCTTTCGGTATTAGGGGTTTCGGCTATATAGTCCCGAAAGTTTGAAATTCAGTATTTCAGACTTTCGAGATTATGTAGTGATCCCACCTAGTCATAGGGGTGTGGTAATTAATAGCCTTGAAAGCTAAGATAGGAGCGGTATATACTTTTTTACCATATCTGTCCATGGCATGGCTGTCTTTATCATAAGTTAAAAGCTTAGAAGTGGACAGCAACTTGGATGTTTTTTCAGTGGCTACAGAAATAACAGTAGAATCAGAGGAAGGGTTTTTATACATAAATGTTTGAGATTCTGTATCTTTATAGAACCTGTCTAGTTTATTTAGGGGCAGGCAGTTGAGAATCATGGGCCTGAGAAGCTGCAGTGAAAGTATCTAAAAGTGCATCCAGCACTGGAGGGACTGCAGAAGGCTGAGGAGAATTTGTTTGCTAGAGTTCATAGTACCTTTTTTGAACACAAGAATTCTGAGAACAGTCCCATTTAGTGTTCCATCATACAAACCACTGTATCGCCAAAGGAAAATTACCTCAATACTGCAACAGTGAGAAGTAGGACATCTACTGTTATAGTAAGATCTTATGCAACTGTACTTTTGTAGCACTTTGTATAGGCATGCAAAGCAGGCCATATTGCCCATTCTAAAATGTTTCTATAATCCACCCTCTTCCAAAAAGTCAGAGATGAGGTCATGATCCTGGTAGAGTGAGTTTTGACCCTGCATGGAGTTATGTTATTATGCTAGGTATAAAAAGAGGTAATAGCATGTGATGGTTACAGGAACAGTCATGGCAGATGGGAGTCTAATAGCCGTAAACAGTGAAAGCAAGGAAGTCTGCAGGATCAGGCATTTTGTAGTCCCATTTCCAGATTGCAAAACCAGTGAACCCAAAGGCTTGTCCAGCTGTCCACTTGTTGAGGCAGTTAAGGATCATCTTTCTCTCCACTCAGATGTATGCCTGACCATCATGCGAGAAAATGCATTAGAGAGAAAATCTGTGGTGGCTATACCATTCTATTTGTCCTTTTACCACCTCCCCAAAACATGCTGCTCTCAGATGTTCCACCCTAACAACACAAAGTGTCAGACAAGTAAATTGCCCCACTTTTTCAAAAGAGAGCCATGCAGGCGGTCCCACCAGACCAGAGAGGGTCTAGAACTTCTTCTACATTCTTTTCAGTACTCAAGAAAAACAAGAGCCTCGAGCCAGTCCTGGACCTCAGCAGCCTTAACCAGTTTTGTCAAAAAGACCCCATTCAGAATGGACAGAGTGCATGCAGTTATACTATGTTTAATACTAGATGATTGGATGTATTCTGTAGATATCCACTTTTTTGTAAACCGTCACTGTACAGCATTGATTGACATTAATTAGAAGACAGTGTTGTTGCAGCAGGACTGCATGAGTGTTTTTTTTTGTTTTGTTTTGTTTTTGTAGGCCATTGTAGAGAACTTTTACACGTTTTATTGATTCATTGTCAATATAGCTACCCAGAGGAGTATTCATGATGTCTTAGCTTGCATAAGTGTAGAGGATGGAAGATTGTGATAGTTTGCATGGGCATCTCTAGGACTAGCAGCCATGATATGGCGCAAAGGCTTGTTATTGCTAAATATTGGCAGTGATTTGATTAGGCCTCTTTGGAGTTAGTTGCCATGATGAGGCACAAAGGTTTGTGTGTGGGAACAGACTACTGTGGATTGGCTGTCATGATGTGATATATTGGTTTGTTATATGTATAGGTAATGCATATATGTCAATGTATATATGTGTATGGATCTACTTCACAAAACCCAAATGTTCGACTTTCATATGGTTGAGACCATTTGATCGAAAATTTGAATGTTCGAAAATGTGAAAAATAAATAAATAAACATTGCCTTCAGGGGGGCAGGCCCCCCTGCACCCCCCACATCCCCTGCTATTTCAATATACCAACTATGAGATCACACTACATTGCGGTAAAGGGAAGTCTTCCCATTCCGTACTCTATGGAGATCCCCATTCAGACCATTCGAACTTTTAAAAGTTCGATCATATGGTCTCGGCCATATGAATTTCAAGCTTTTAAAAGTTTGACCATCTGAAGGGGACCCGTGTGTGTGTGTGTGTGTGTGTGTGTGTGTGTGTGTGTGTGTGTGTGTGTGTGTGTGTGTGTGTGTGTATGCATATATGTATGTATATATATATATATATATATATATATATATATATATATATATATGTATATATGTATGTATATATATATATATATATATATATATATATATATATATATACACATATACAATAAATACACATATATGGGTGCACCTAAAAATCATAAATATCTAAATCAAAATATCAACAAAATTAATGATCCAATGTTGTTTAGTTTTGTCAGATTCAACCACGGGTTGTCAGATCTGATCAGATCTGACCTTGGCACAGACTCTGAAGCTTCTGTCTTCTCCTTCTCCTGCCTGGCTCGGTTGACAAGTTTTGGACGCCGCAGTGGTAGTGTTGTTGCCTCACAGCAGGAGGCCCTCCAGTTCAATTCTCTGCTGAAGTGCCTTTTGTGCATAGTCTGCTTGTCCTCCCTGCATTCATGTGGGTTTCCTCTGGGTGCTTCGGTTTCCCCCCATGTTACAAAGACATGCATCTGCAGCATTTCTCCCTGGGCTTCCGCTGTAAATTGGCTTTGTTCCAAGTCGGACTTTCCTGGTTAGCAAATGTTAAATATATAAAAATAAATAAAATTCTTGGTTCCAGGACAGAGACTCCTCACTTACCCATAATTCCCTCCACTCCACCTTAGTACCTCAGATATCATTTGCCGCCTGAAGATTTCACTCATGTCTTATGAGGGCACTTCAGTAACTAGTATCCTTTGTGCGATATTTCCATTGTTGATACTCCTCTCACTACCAAGAGATTTCTCTCTCCATTTAGTCTTATGTTGTTTTCTGCTAGTATTTTCTGTTATTGTTAGCTTACTTGGTAGAGTGGGCTGTTAGATTCATTATATTGCTAAATATTAATTTATAGAGTTTGTTTATAGAATTTGTTAGATTACTGTGTGTTTTTCTATTATAAGATATTAATGTAGTGTGTTATAGATGTTGTAGTGCATGTGTTTTCCATTTCACCTGTTAGTGAAATATTTACTAGAATTTGATTGTTGTTAACATTTCTGGATAATAGTGATAGTCTCTGAGGAAAGACTGTCAGACAGCCAGGGGTTAAAAAGTGTTCTGACCGAACATAACCCTACCCCACCCCCCAAGATCTACATATTTTATGCCTATATTGTTTGGGCACTGCCCACCTTGATACACCGTGTCAAGCTTGTGCCTCCTTCAGATCTTGGGCACTCCAGAGTGGGAGGGAGTAGTTCATAGTCAAGGGCCTTCTCCCTCCACAGACAAGGTCTGCAATTCCCGTGGCTTCTACCTACTTCATTGCCTCTTCCCCAGCCAACAAACAAAAATAAGAGACTCAAAGACAGGCAAAAGAGAAGGAAAAAAAGAAAAAAGCAAGGAAAAGATAAAAGAAAAGGATAAAACAGATCCTAAAAAGTCAAGGAAATGTTCCCCGGGTCTGATGTTGCTGTCTGGGCTGGATCTGAAAAATCCTTGTTGGTCAGAGCCAACAGTTTCTCGGGTCCATACCTTGCTGTTACAGTTCTGTTTTTGTCCAGATCCAGTGAGTTTGAGGTTACACTGTCCCGTACTCCAGGAGCGGAGGTATTCGAGACCACCTTCAGTGACTACTGCTTCCCAGTCATCTGGAAGCCTAACAGAACAAGACATTGATAGGATGATGAGGAAGTTCCTTAGAACACAAATCCAGCTTGGGTTCCCTCAGAACTATCCCCTGAGTCTTGGTCCAACTACCCTCTCCTCTTCCATCCAGTCCAGGTCCGCCCTTTGGACCCGACTGTCCTGGATCCAACCTGTCATGGGGCAACTTTTTGTTACTGTTTGTCGTTTTTGCATTTAAGTTACCTGTAACACATTGTATTTAAGTTACCTGGCACTTGTTCACTAAAGCAATTATACAAGTCAGCACTAAAAAATTAAAAGCACTGCACCCTCAGAAACTCCCCTTGAGCACCTTGTTCCCCATTGGCCCTTTTTTTCAATTATAAAGGAATTCCCAATACTATTGTAGCATGTCCAAAGGTCAGTTGTGAATCTCCTCTCCGGTCCAGCTGGTGAATCTGGGAATCTTGAGGCAGTGTTACAACTGCCTCATGTACACAGACAACCCTCTCCTCCTCCCAACATATTCCATCACATGTGAGAGATGCAACCATATAGCCAAACTGGAGGCTAAGCTCTCTCAACTCAGTACTGGCGTAACCAGTCAGGAGGAGAAGGAAACCACACTCACTACAATTCCAGTCTCACATAGACCTACCCCGACAGCAAACCAAACACATAAACACACAAAAACATACTTGGAGGCTCTAAATAAAAATCTGCCTAAGCAGCAGAGACCTCCAAAGCAGACACCCAATCAACCGCTACCCCAA
This sequence comes from Protopterus annectens, assembly GCF_019279795.1. Lineage (NCBI taxonomy): Eukaryota > Metazoa > Chordata > Ceratodontiformes > Protopteridae > Protopterus > Protopterus annectens. The sequence continues at coordinate 1,436,018,784 of NC_056732.1, forward strand.
AACAAAACACGTGCAACACATAGCTCACAAAGCCAGTGTACCGAACAGTCACAGCCCTTAAGGCTAAACAACACACCTGATACACTTGTAATAGGTGACTCTATCATCAGGCACACTAACGTCCCGCTCACCAGGCTGAACAAGGAGAAGGTCACGGTGAGCTGCCTGTCGGGCGCTAGGATCTGCCACATAACACAAGCACTCAGGTCACTCCAAGGCAAGTACAGATATGACTCGGTCATTGTCCATGCTGGTGTGAATGACCTGAGACGTACCTCCCTGGACTACATGAAAAGAGACATAGAGGAGCTCTCTGAGCATGTAGCCCAAGCCGGTATGACCCTGACCTTGAGTAGCATCTTACCCTCACCAAGAATGATGCCACAATATGAAGACAAGATGATCAATTTCAACAATTGGCTTAAGTATTGGTGTCATTTAAAGGGGATCCAATGCCTGTCAGCCTGGGATGACATGCGCGACAAGCCACGATGCTTCGCTAGGGACGGCTTGCACCTGTCACCCCTGGGCTTTCGGATATTGGCAAAGGCTCTTGCTACCCCCCATAGTGCCTTTTTTAGGCAAGGCTCAGAAGACAAACCCACCTCCATAGGTATCACAAGGGATAAGAAACTGAGTAATGCTACTCAATGCCAGAAGTCTAAACCTCAAGATGCACGCACTCGAAACTCTCCTTAGCATGGAGAACATCAATATCTATGCAGTAACAGAAACCTGGTTCAAGGCTCCCGAGAGCACCCCAGCACTACCAGGTTATATCTCATACCATGCTTTTCGGCCCCAAAACTTGGACTGAACCACAAAAGGAGGGGGAGTATCAATATTCATCAAAGAGACCCACACCTCCAGGTTGGTGGCACAGCACGAAGCATCAGAGACTATCCATGTGCAACTAACAGTGGGTAAAACTGCCTTCCAGTTTATAGCCTGCTACAGACCACCCTCCCAAACCCAGGAACCCCACTCGGCCTTCCTGAGAACACTGGAAAATATGAAGGTCTCTCCAAACACCATTATATTGGGTGACTTCAACTACCCAAACATAGACTGGGAGCATTACTCTAGCTCCAACACCCTAGCCCAAAGGTTCCTAGAATTTATAAACTCAAATGCTATGGAACAACTTGTGTTCCTAGAATTTATAAACTCAAATGCTATGGAACAACTTGTTACCACTCCCACAAGAGGGGAAAACATACTGGACCTGATCATCACCAACATGGGGACTCTATGCTCCAGACCAGAAGTGTATCCCTCACTGGTAAGATCAGACCATAAACTAATCTCACTGGATATTCACATCCCGACCCCACCCCCTGCCCAGAAAACCACAGTGAAAAACTTCTCTAAAGCAAATTTCACACTCCTCAAAACCGAGGTGGAATCCTTCAAAGCCCCCGGGCCTGTGGAAAATACGGCCCAGACCGCAGAATCCTTTATAAACGCATTCTATGAACACCTTCAGGAATGCATGGATCATGCAATCCCAAATAAAACCAAGACCCAATCCTCCAAAGGCAGAAGTCCTGTCTGGTGGACCCCAGCCATAAAGAAACTATACAATAGAAGGAGGAAGCTACTACATGATAGAGCAAAATCCCAAAAAGGGAAGGCATCTCTGATCAGTATTAGCAAAAACCTACGGGCAATCGTAAAATCGTCTAAGGCCAGCTTCGAGAGAAAAATTGCACAGGACACTAAGGATAATCACAAGGCTTTCTTTAGTTATGTTAGGAACTTGGGTGGGAATTCCCAGATATGCTCAGAATTAGTCCAAAATGACAAAAAATACACCAAACCCACAGACATTGCCAACATCCTAGCTGACAGGTTCAGTGCAAACTTCTCCCCCCCCCCCCCACCAAAAGGGCAAATATCTATCCCAGCAGAGTGCTTGCCCCCCCTGACATCTCAGATGCTCAGGTAAGAGCCGCCCCCTCAAAGCAAAAAACACAGCATCAATGGGACCAGACGGTGTCCCGGGCTGTGTCCTACATGAACTCCAAGAAGAGCTAAACCCAAACATAAAACTACTGTTCAATCTCAGCCTTACTACATGATATGTACCCAAAGAGTGGCGTACAGCAACAGTGGTCCCTCTCCACAAAGGTGGTGCCTCAACGGATCCTGGAAACTATCGCCCCATAAGCCTGACTAGCTTGGTCTGCAAAGCTATGGAAAGGATCATCATGGACCTCATAAATAAAGATATTGGGGACCTACAGACACTGGATCCTACCCAGTTCGGCTTTGTTAAGGGCAGATCCTGCCTCTTAAACCTGGTCGATTTCTTTGAAACAGTCACCAAGGCAATTGACGAGGGGAAGGTGGTCCACACAGACTACCTGGACCTCGCAAAAGCCTTCAATACAATACCCCACTCGGGCATTATAGATAAGCTCACCAGCTTAAATATAAACCCCTATGTCACTAGATGGGTTGCAAACTGGCTCAAGGACAGAACCCACATGGTTAGAATTGCTGGAGCCATGTCAGACTCCAAACCAGTTACAAGTGGAATCCCACAAGGCTCAGTCCTGGGACCTCTCTTGTTCGGTATATATTTCTCGGCGGTACAGGCCAACACGGAAGGACTGTGGCTGACCAAGTTCGCAGATGACTGCAAACTGGGTGCCATAATCGACTCTCCAGCAGACACAGGCATCCTCCAAAAGGGCCTCATAGAAACAGACAACTGGTGCCAGAGCCATGGCCTCAAGCTAAACGCCAAAAAGTGTATAGTCTTCTCCTTTGGCAAAAACAAAGTGCCCACAAATTACCACATAGGTGGTAATCCATTAAGTACAGAAGAAGTAATTAGGAACCTGGGGACCCAAGTTGATAGCAATCTCTCATTTGACAACCACGTGGCCAAAGTGGTTAGAAAAACATTTTATATAGCCCACCTAATCATGAAGGGATTCACATCTAGATCAGGGGAGGTCATTGTGCCTCTTTACTCATCAGGCCCATAATTGAATACAATGCCCCTTTTGGGTGTACCTTACCAGACACCTGCAGCAACTGGAAAGACCCCAAAAGTACCTCACCAAGAGGATCAAAGGGCTCAAACAGATGCCATATGCTGCCCGGTTAAAGAAACTCCAGCTCTACTCAGTGGCATACCGCCTACTCAGAGGCGATCTGTGCCTGACGTATAAAGTCATGGACATGCTGCACCTCAGAAAATCCAAATCCCATCGAGCTACGCACTCGAAAGACTTGAACCTCAGCACTGAAATAAATAGGACATGCTGGAGGGACAGATTCATAACCCAGAGGCTCCCCTAACTCTGGAATAAGATCCCAGTCCAGGTTAGGCAGAGTCCCTCATTGACTCTCTTCAAGAGGAATCTTGATGAGTGGATGGGAGATCGTAGGTTTTCCCCGGGTATCACTTCTGTGTCACTGTTAGACAGAGGCACAGTATACTAACCTCGAAAAAGGGCATAGCAAAATTAATTTAAAATGGGTGGCGAAAGCCAAACACACTCTGACTAGGCTTATAAATGCCCTAGGGCAGATAGCCTAGTATGAACCTATGAACTTTATCAGAGTCGACAGTCCAAGTTACTTCAACTCCAACAGCATCCCTTCCTGTTTTGATGCTAATATGTTCAGATCCAAAAGAGACTGGGAGCTGAAGCTTTGGTGCAGGGGTTCGAGGGGATGGGTCAACACTGAAGTTTTCAAAACTGTCCCTTCCTCTCAGGGCCTCAGCACTTGATAGCTCATCAACGAGATCAGCTACGGGGTCCATTAGCTCCAAGGAGTCTGTTCTGTCTGAGGAGCCCATAGCAACTTTGACCTTCGAGGTTTCTGAAAGGATCCTGCTGTTGCTGAGGGTGAAGGTGCTTCCATTCAGCTTGGCTTCCGCTGAACCCTACCAGGACTGTGCTTCAGCTTCCCAACACCATGTCAGACAAAGACAGTTGGCACCACAGGCTTCTCAGGCTGCATGCTACATTAGCTTCCAGTCTGATTTGAAACCTTCTGATCTCACATGGGTACCAATTCATAAGAAACAAATATGCAAGCACACTGAAGCACATAGGCTCTTCTGCAGAGTCTTTCACTGAAGACACAGACTTGGATGAAGGTGAAGGATCCCCTAGATCCCCCTCAGAAGACATCACCTTCAGTAAGATCCTTCAATTGATAAAGCAGAGAGGGGAATGGTTCGCCAACAACCCTTAACCAGATGAGTCTGTGCTTCCAGAAACCTTTGGTTCCAGTTTAGCATTGTCCTGGATGGTACCACCCATCGACTCCTCATTGACCTTGTTTCCAGTGGGCATGGAAGGACCCTGATGTGGTGGAGATGATCCCAAAAAAAACTTGCAGGATATTGGTAGCACGAAAGGAAAGAAAACATTGGAGCAAAGGTCCACCAGTGGATGCTGTGGTGGTAGTGGCAGCCACTAAAAAGGAACTGTTGGAGGAAAGTTCTTAGGTTCATCCCCCTAACAGGGAGTCTAGGGCTATGGACCATTTTAGGAAATGGACGTATGCTTCAGTGACTTTCACACTTAGAGAGCTGAATTATTTGGCGTGTGTTACTAGATTTCAGAGAAACCTGACCAAAGAGTTCTCCAAGTTACTCTCGGGTAACCTAAATGCTGATGTTCAGAAGACCATGGTCTCCCAGCTTTCTACTGCTTTCAAATGCAGCTGATGGCACAGCTAGGGCAGCAGCCACTGGAATCAATGTGCATCAGCATGCCTAGATGTGTCCTTGTGATTTTGCAGAAAGATTAAGATGTCCATTATCAGTGCCCCCTTTGATGGCTCCACTCTGTTTGGATCAAAGGTAAAAAACACATTAACCATTGAATCCAGTTCTCCACCTTCAGAGGACTTTTTCTAGAAATCAGAGAGTTGGAAAGGAAATGTGGTTCCATAAGTCACAGAGTTCTTATCTTCACAACCCAGAGGATAGACCTTATCATGGCAGAGGAGGAAGCAACTAAAATGGATATCCCCTGGAGGCAGAGGCAGACCACACAACCCGACCCATTTTGGACCTCAGTCATTTAAACCAATATGTGAAACAGACAAAATTCCAGGTAGTAATAATTCATTTCATTTTGCTACTACTGAAGAAGTGCTCCATGGAGCTGCAGGTTGCATACTATCACATAAAGATAGAGAAGCATTTAAGAAAGTTCCTCCATTTCCAGCTGAGCTCTGCCTTTTGGTTTCACCACAGCCATCAGTGTGTTGCATACTTTGTTGCATTTCTGTTGTCATTCTACATTTCTGAAGCAATAGCATTTGTTTTATTGAAATATATATTTCTTAAGCTGTTTTCAAAATTTGTTGATTGATTTAATGTTATCTAGGAAGCTATTTCAGCATGCTGGGCCAACTTTTGAAAATACTTTCCCATATGTAGATATTTTGTAAACTGGTTTTGTCACTGTATCTTTTCTTGTTGTCCGAGTTTGTAGTATAGTGTTTTGATGATCATTTTTAGAGTAAGGCAGAAAAGTAGTGGTGGCAGCGCATCTTCCCCTGCTCGGGATCCAAGTTTTCCCATATCTCGACAACAGGCTCCTAACTGCTACCTCCAGCAATCTGCTATTCATTCATCTGGACCTTCTTCTCCATGTAATTCAAGATCTAAGGATCACAGTCAGCCTACCCTAAAGTCATCTTACCCTGATGCAACAAATAGAATTTATCGGATATCACCTGATTGAAATCTACAGATCACCAGACTTCCCCACTCCAGAGTGCTGTCATTGCACTTCACAGCTATGCAGGTAGTCCCATCACCCTTCTCCTCCATTAAGACTGATTCTTCATCCTTTAGTTCTAATGGCCTCTACAATCTTAATAGTTCCTCTAGCTGCGTTTTACATCTGAATACTTAAGTGGACCCTAGCTGTGCAGTGGTCCCAAAACACATCCAGTACATACAAAAATTCACTTAGTCAAATCTGAAGCCACACATCTCCTGGTGGATAAAATCTCCTTCGGTGACAGAAGGACATCCATTCCATATGATCGACCTGTGGCTGTAGTAACCACAGACACGTCCCTTCTAGGGGCATTTTGAAGGAAGGATGGTCAAAGGTGCTTGGTCACACAGAGATGTCAGTCTTTACATCAATATCTTGGAGATGAGGACAGTGGTTATAGCATTGCAGGCATTCCAGAATGTCTTCCTAAAGGGTGTGATTTCTGTATGGTCAGACAACATGTCATTAGTCTGGGTATGCCAACAAAACGGGAGAAAAATGCTCCTGTCACCTGTATTGAGAGGCCATGAGAGTTTGGCAATGGAGTATATGTTCTCATCGCTTTCTGATAGCAATGTGTATACCAGGGATATCCAGTGTATTAGCGGACAAATTGAGCAGAATAATGCCTTACGAGTAGTCCATCAGTAAAACCTTCATTTTTTGTCGCTGGGTCAACCTTGCTGCAGATGTTCATCATGTTTCACTGTTGCAGTCATTACATTTGGGTTATCTGCTTGCCTGTAGCCCTCAGTCGGCCTGATTAACAAAGTCTTGGGTCATGCGTCGGTTGCTGTCTCGTCTTCCATGACGTCAGGTCGTCAGGGGTATAAAACATACAGCTGACGTCATTACATATGTCTTTCTTGCCGTGCGGTGCCCGAAGCAGAAGCAGTTTGCAAGTGCCGGTCGGCCGACTCCTGAAATTTCCGTTTTCGAGTTTCAGAACAGAAGTCTTCAACTAAACGTTAAGTACCCCGTTGGGGAAACTTTTTCTTGCTCTAAACCGATGTCAGTAAAAGTAAATAATTGCATTTCTTGTGGAAAGCAAATACCTCATAAAGATTTTAATTCGTACTGTATTGCTTGCCTAGGCCCTGACCACGACATACCTTGCTGTCGGTTTTGTTTAAATCACGAACTATCCATCGTCAATATATTTGCGCTTCTAAATTTTTTGGTGCTCAGTTCAATTATCCTGATATGTCTTCAGTAAGCCATCCGACTACCAACATTCTGAAGAAACGCAAAGATAAAGTCAAGAGACAGGCCACCCAGCTCTCCAGTACTCAGTGAGGTGCTTTCGCAGCCCCTGATACCCACTACGTCAGATTCGCAGGTCTCTACTGAGACCCATTCGGAGTCCGGTATGCCGTGAGATGCTTCAACTGTGGAACCTGTGGATGTCTCTACCTTGGATGGGTCCAGAGCCACTGTGCAGGCACCGGCTTCTGAGGGTGTATTCAGGCCTACTGACTTGCATATTAAACTGGCGTCATCTTCTTCTTCATAGCCTAAAACTCGAACCATGCCTAGAAAACTGGCGCCCAGACTGCATGGTCAGGCCTCTATGCCTAAAGAACAAATGATAAAAATGGCTGAAGATCTTATTACTTTAATCAGGGGAAGCCAACCTTCCCCCTCTAAGAGACCTAGGACTGAGTTTGCTTGTGATACTTCTGACCAGGATTCTGAAATTTCTGTTTGCTCTGATGACCAGGATTTACCCTTATCTACCTATGAGGATTCTGATGCTGAGGATTCTCTTCCCTCTGCTTCCCCCAGAGGATTTCTCTTTTGATGAAACCTTGCATGCTCACAGGGAGTTTTTTCGTTGGGAAAGTCAGCATTTTTCTGATTCTAAGAAGAGGCTTAGGGATTTCTTACTCCTGCCCCGGCACAGGCCTTTAGCTATACCTCCTGTACTGGACGTTGTTGATGATGCCTTTTCGAAATCTAGCATGGCCCTTGACTCTTTACCTCCTGCTTCCAGAAAACCTGATAGTTATTACAGGGTTCCTGACTCTCACAAGTTCCTTTTCAAAAATCCTACTGCGGATCCTGAAACCATTTCACAGGGACCCAAGGGTATTAAAGCTACTACTGCCAAAAATCCTACCCCCTCTGATAGAGACTCCAGGGCACTGGATAGATGGGGTAAGAAGGTATACACTTCTGCAACTTTGGCCATTAGGGCCTTGAATTGCCAGTTTTATATGTTAAAGTATCAGCTGCATATTATTGGATTGCCTAAACAGAAAATTATGTTGATTCCTGATTGTGCTGAAAATAAGGATTTACAGGATTTTATGCATTCTGCTGAACAAGTTGGTAAACATACATTGCAAGGTAGTTTTGATTCACTAGAGGCATATTGCAGGGCTGTGGTAACTGTGTCTGTACTTAGAAGACATGCTTGGCTTAAGGAGCAATCCTTGCCAGATCATGTTAATGCAAAATTACTGGATGCTCCCTTAAGTGAGGGCCACCTGTTTGGCAACAAGGCAGAAGTTGTTCTTAAAAAGATAGAGGAAAAAGCTAAATCTATGCAAACTGTTAAAAGATTTTTTACAAGTACAACCTCCAAGATTTAGTAGGCATTGGCCTTCTAAGAATTGGTCCTTTCCTGCGTCTTCCAGACCTTCTCAGTCCAAACCCAGATCTAGCAGAGCACCCAGGCTTCAGTCCAAGGGGACACACAGGACTAAGCAGTGGGGACCTCCACTTCCAAATTTGGGAGTAATAAAACTCCCCCCTATGGCAAACTGTCTCAATGACTTAAACTGATTGCCCCTTTGGTGGGAAAGATTGCACTTCATGCAAAGAACTGGGGACTCATTACCCAGGACAAATGGGTTTTAAATATAGTCTCCCAAGGATATAGATTTCACTTCCACATGTCACCAACTCCAAGCGGTTGGCTGGATCTACCTCCAAAGCAGTGGGCAGAGGCCCAAAAGCAAATACTCTCTCTCTCTTAAGCACAGGGGCTAATCAATTGGTACCAGAAGAGAAAAAGGGACAAGGTTTCTTCTCGAGATTTTTCCTGGTATCCAGAAAAGACAATTCATGGCGTCCTACCCTGAACCTGCCTACTCTAAACACCTTTATGGTGATTCCAAAATTCAAAATGCTGACTCTTTACCAGTTGCTTCCTATGCTAAGCAAAGATGCCTGATTGGCAACACTAAATTTAAAGTAAGCATACCTGCAATCCCAATCAGGGAATCTTGCAGAAGATACCTACGCTTCAAAGCAGGCTACATGCACTATCAGTTCTCTACACTGCCCTTTGGCTTATCTACTGCGCTCAGGGTATTCACAAAGTGCCTAGCTCCAGTCATTGCATTTTGCAGGCAAAGAAATATTCAAATATACCAATGCTTGGACGATTGTCTAATTCAGGCAGAAAACCAAGACATACTTTTGAATCATCTGGCTTTTGTACAGAGGGTGCTAACTTGTCTAGTGTACACCATAAACGAAAAGAAATCACACCTGGTACCCTGTCAACAAATTATATTCCTGGAAGCAAGCTTGAATACAATTTCCCAGATGGCTTTCCTCACGCCAGAGAAACAAATTCACTTGACAACCTACTTCAAACAAGTGGTCACAAAACCCTGTTATCTGGAAGGCAAATACTACAAGCCTTGGGGTTCATGGCCTCCTGCATTCTTCTAATTCCATATGCAAGACTGCATGTGAGGAAACTACAATGGTATCTAAAAAGCCTGTGGTGTCAACATTCTCAGAATCTAGAAGCAATGATTCCCATCATTCCTTGTCTACGCTTCGAGTTTCTTTGGTGGGCAGAGGCCTGCCACCAAAACAAGGGACTACCATTCACACTACCGCTTGACGCCCAAACCCTAACAACAGACGCATCAGACTATGCATGGGGGGGGGGGGGCGCACCTGGCAGAGAAGTGCATTCAGGGCAAATGGAACACAATTCAAATGCACCTTCACATCAGTCATAAAGAAATGTTAGCTGTACAGAATGCTCTGACAGCCTTCAAGGACCACATTCTTCCAGAACAATTAATGGTAAAGACGGACAACACCACTGTTATGTGGTACATAAACAAGCAGGGGATGTACACATTCTTACACCCTCTGCAGACTAGCCATGGCATTGTGGAACACGGCCTTGAGCTACCAAGTACATCTAGAAGATCAATTCCTGCCAGGAAAACTAAATACACTGGCAGATGGACTAAGCAGAACCCTCATGGACACACAGGAGTGGAAACTGGAACCAAGGATTTTCAACATGTTGACAAGCAAATGGGGGAGCCCAGATATAGACCTGTTTGCTCCCACCCAGAACTATCAATTGGAAAAATTTTGTGCAAGGACTCCCCACAGACAATCTTGGAAAGTGGATGCTCTGTCCTTCAGCTGGAAAATCCTATCAGTTTATGCCTTTCCTCCTCTGTCTTTGCTCTCCAAAGTACTACTAAAGATCAAACAAGACAAACCAAGGATGATTTTGATTGCACCAGCGTGGTACCCCCTCCTGCACAATGTGTCACTGTTGGCCTCATGGCACCTGGCTCAGACTCCTACCCTGCTGTCTCAGCAGGAGAACCAGATTCTGCACCCTCAGCTTCAAACACTGAACCTAGCAGCCTGGCTAATTACCTAGGCTGTCCTTTACCATCCCTCAGTAAACCAGTGATGGATATCATTTTAGAGGCAAGGAGGCCTAGTACTAGAAAATCTTATGCTGAAAAATGGAAAGGATTCTGTGCCTGGAACCAGTCTCAAAGGATGAGCACAGCAGTGCCCAATTTACCTCAGATTTTACAATACTTAACTGAGATGCTTCACAAGGGCCTGTCTTTTTCCTCAGTAAAAATTCACACCTCAGCCATTTTAGCTCATTATAACACTAAACCTCCCCTCTTCTCTCTTCCATTTCTCAAGCAGTTCCTCAGAGGGGCCAAAAATTTAAGACCACCCAGGAGATCTTCAACTCCAGTCTGGAATCTTAACTTTGTATTGGAGAAACTCACCCTTCCTCCTTTCGAGCCAGCTGCTACTGCAGATTTAAAATTCCTTTCTTGGAAAACAGCTTCCCTTTTAGCCATCACTTCAGCAAGAAGGGTATCTGAATTACAGGCCCTTATGGCACTGGAGTCTTTCATCATCTTTCATGCGGACAGGGTGTCCCTCAGGTCCAGTCCCTCTTTCATGCCAAAGGTGGTATCCAGTGTGGCCTTTAATCAGTCCATTCATTTGCTTACCTTCTTTCCTAATCCACAGAACAAAGGGGAATGGATACTGCACTCCTTAGATGTGCACAGACAACTTAGATTCTACTTGGACAGGTCTAAACATCAAAGGAAATCTGAACAACTGCTGGTGGCATTTGCTGCAGGGACAGAGGGGAAGGCTGTTTCAAAGCGAACCATCTCCAAACGGATAGGCCATTGCATTCACTTCTGCTATTAGCACCATGGAAAACCTATCCCACAGGGGATGAGATCCCACTCAACCAGGGCTGCATCTACCTCTACAGCCTTTCTCAGAGCCGTACCTACCAGAGACATCCTAGAAACTGCTATCCGGAGTTCTGTACATACTTTCACCAAGCATTACCATTTGCCAATCTTGTCTAAATCCAGAGCTGGCTTTACCGCTGCAGTTTTGCAGAGTCTTATAGCTGGTCCTAATGCTATCTAAATTCCTCCTCCCATCCTTAGCTTTGGGAGTCTATCCAAATGTAATGACTGCAACAGTGAAACACGAAGAACATAGTACAATTGTGTACACTTACCATAAATGTAGATGTTCGAATATATTCACTGTTACAGTCCTGGTTACCCTCCCTCCAGCCCCCTGACTTTGTTTGGCTATACCTCTTCTCTCCTTTTCAATGCTTAAAAGCTTTTTGGTGTATTTGCTTTTTTGTTTGAGGTATAGCCTTGTATTATTTATAGATTTAATTGCTTCCCATTTGGGGGGCACCTGACATCTGGGGTAAAAAAAACTGATGCAATGACATCGGCTGCATGTTTTATACCCCTGACGACCTGACGTCACGGAAGAAGAGACAGCAACTGACGCAGGACCCAAGACTTTGTTAATCAGGCCTACTGAGGGCTACCTGCAAGCAGATAACACAAATGTAATGACTGCAACAGTGAATACACTCGAACATCTACATTTATGGTAAGTGTACACAACTATACATTTCTTTGTGTCCTACGTAAACAGTAAATGCAGCAGTTACTTTGCCTTGATTCCTCCACAGGGACAGCCACAGACTAGGTTTTGTCTTTCTTAAAATACAAGGGCTAAATATTTCCTGGGAATGCATGGCTAGGCTTCTAAGAATCCTCAAGGATCACTACCCTAGTAACTAGCAATGAACCTATCTCTTATTGTGGTGAGTGTTTCATCCAACTGCACTTTCCCCTTTAACATTTCTGTTTCTATTTTTCTTGATCTCTTACATATTCCCAAATCTGACTTTCTCTAGCAAGTTTCTTTTTAGATGATGCATCCTTCCTTTATGTTTTCCATGCTTAACAACTGTGGAGGAGGGTATACCTATCCCTCACCACATTTCCATTCTCAGTTTATGGTGTTAAACATAATGGAGGTGAGCCAAGGCATTTATTGTGTGGGGTGAGTAAGTGGTAACTGGAGCAAGTTGCTTACTATAGCTATTGCAAGAAGCTTCTCGCATTTGCAGGATCCCAAAACAGTTTTGTTGCGTTCAACTTTGAAAATTGTTTTTAAGTCTTCAGCTCTGAGGATACTTTTTTCCTTAGCTTTTGCTGTACAACTCTGAATTGAAAGAGTGCCATTTGGGGATCTACACAGGGTGCCAGGCATTCTAGCCACATTCTTGAGTCTGTCCAAAAGCTACTGGCTGCAGGCTGTTATTTTTGTTCCCTGTACAGAAATTTCTGTATCTTCAGAATGGTTTTGGTATGTTGCGATCGTTTTGTGATATGTTACATGGATAATTACCTATAAAATTTCCTTAGGTTGTGCTTCTAGCTTCAATGGTAGAGGAGCTGCTTTATCTTGAATTTTAACGAAAAAAGTACTCACTTCTTCACATTTCATGAAAAGAGGCTTGAAGTCACCCCACCTCTGCATGCTTGTATTTACTACTGTGAAGGGAACTGATACTTGTACTTTTATTTTACACCTAATGTTTTGTAAATGTAGTCAATGTTAAGTTGTCAATCTCGCCTTCATTCTTGCTTGATGGGTTCGGAGCCGATCCTCGGCTCCGACTCGGCACTTGCTTTAGCTCGAGAACTCCTTTTACCAGCTCGAGGCAGCCCCATATCCCATGATGCAAGGCAGTAAGTACCCAGATCTCGTTTGCCGCTTCGCTTGGGAGGTCTTCTTTTTACCAGCTCCTGGTAAGTTGTTCACTTTTGTGATTTTTCAAGCCCCTTTTTAGTCTAAAACTAATTTTTTGATAGTTTAAATTTAATTTCTATCCCTTTCTGACAGAAATTCCCTGTCTCTTTTAATTTTTTGTTAGTCAGTTCCCTATCCCATCCCCCCCCCTGTTAGGGTGTGTGTGTTGGTGTTTTATAGAATACCTCTTGGTATTTTGTTTAATTTAATTTAATTTGACTGGTGTGTGTATTGTGTGTTCGGCACCATGTCAAAGGAGAGGGTTTCAGGTTTTAAGAAGTGTGACTCGTGCTGTCAGAAGATGTCTCTGACAGACGGTCACACTTCTTGCCTGTATTGTCTGGGCCCTCTTCACCTGCAGGACTCCTGTGCTATTTGCCACTCCTTCAGCCAGAGAGTCCTGCAGGAGAGACGTAACAAGTTGATTCTTAGGGGCCTTCTTAAGCCGGAGGGCTCTCCGGCTAAGTCGGCTCCACCAAAATCAACAAAACCTGCCAAGGCCCAGGCTTCTGTATCTAAGCCTGCGGCCTCGGCCCGACTGCATTGAGTCGAGATCGGCTCCGGCTGGAGCCGATTCTGGATTGACAAAGCTTTCGGCACCGATGGCTATCGGTGCCGAATCTGTATTGTCCACTTTGATGTCGGCGCCGATCGGTTCCGACACCCATGTGGCACAGGCATCGGTGTCGGCTCCGATCGGCTCCGACACCGTTACTTTGGTGGCTGTATCGGCTCCGGCTGGAGCCGGTACATCGACGCTCTGTCGGCTCCGAAGTCGGCTCCGACAGGATCTGTAGTATCGGCTCCGATGGCTCATTCCAGGAAGAGGGCGGGGTCTCCTTTCCTGGGGCCGGTACTTTCCGGCCCGGCCTTACCTCTTCTATCGAACGGAGCCATCGGAGCCGATCTTCAAGGTCATCCAGGTTGTCAGATCATGACCTAGAGAGAGTGGTCAGTAGATTACTCAAGTCACAGGTACTGGCCCAAATGTTACACAGCCCGTCTCAGCAGACGACTGTTGGTCCACACCCCGTTACAGTTCCTCCTTCAACTCTACCCCAGAGCTTGGAGTTGGGGTCTTCGGGCATGGTTACTGCTACGGCTGGAGGACGGATACCCCCTTCTGTTCCTTCAGCTTCTACTCTTATCTCCTCTTCCTTAGAGGGATTCGGTGGTCAGGCTTCCATGGTCTCCTCCGAGGGGGTGAGTGGCATCGGACCCTTGTCCGAGCCCGCTCTTCCCCTTGGAGCCTCGGCCTTGGTGAGCTCGGCTCCGACATCTGCCTCGGAGACTTCCATTTCGGTGGCCCTGGAGTTCCTAGCTCTTGGAGCGGGTTCTCTCGGACCTGCCTGGGAGGGGAGCATTCGAGGTGATGAAGAGTGTACTGGCCACTGGTATCAGTCAGCAGTCTGTTCCCGTAGCTCCTCCCTCTATAGTACCTGTTGACATCTCTGCCACTTCTCTTGCTACAGGACCCAGAGATCCTCCGCCTCAGGTTTCCCCATTGGGAATTTCCCCTCTTCCGAGGATTCTCCTGATGTTTCGGGAGATCCTCCTAGGAAGAGGACTTGTAAGAGGAAGCATGTATACTCCCCGAGTCTGTCACTCGGATACTGACTTTGATGAGTCAGAGGGATCCCTAGATCCCCTCTGAGGATGTCTCCTTCTCAGACATCCTAGAACTTCTGAAACAGAGGGAAACTGGCCCACCACCAATCCCTCTGAGGATGAGTCAGTATACCTAGAGGCGTTTGGATCTCGGCCCTCCACCTCCTGGGTGTCTCCGCCTTTCGACCCCCTTATGCAAGTTATTGCACGAAAGGCGTGGGCAGCTCCTGACTCTGTAGAGCCAGTCCCTAGGAGGCCTTCTAAATTTATCACTGCCCCTAGTGACAAACAATTCCTTACCAAGGGTGTCCCGCTGATGCCATGGTGGTGGCTGCGGCCACCAAAAAGGAACTTGCAGATCCTTCCGTGCCTGTCCATCCTCCTAATAAGGACTCTAGGACCATGGATAGGTACGGTAAGCGGATGTTTTCCTCAGCGACCTTTGCTATGCTCGCTGAATTACCTATGTCACTTCACCAGACTCCAAAGAGATATCCTCAAGGAGCTGGGAGAAGTAGTTCAGGATCCTACAGCTGCAGGGGCTCAAGAAAAGATTGCTTCGCAGCTAGGAACCCTCAATTCCATTGCTAACTCCTCCATGCGGCTAATATCTTATGCTGCGGATGGAGCGTAGAGCCGCAGGCACAGGTGTGGCTCTTAGACGCCAAGCCTGGATGCGGCTATGTGATTTTATGGATCCCTTTAAGGCGTCCTTCACAAATTCTCCCTTTGATGGGTCAGCTTTGTTTGGCCCTCAGGTGAAGGAAACCTTGACCAGGTGTGAGCAGGACGGCAAGACTCTTTCTGCTGTTGGAGTCCGTTTTCCACCCCTTCTAGGCCTTATCCCAAAGGACAGAAGGGTGGGAAGATGTGGTTCCGTAAATCCCAAGGAGTCTCGCCGATTCACGTGGTCAGTTTACCCCTAGAGGCAGAGGGGTAACAACAACAGACGCCGCTCTAGAGGCAGAGGGGTCCAAGAACCAGGGAAACAGGGAGCCTCTCTCTGATAAGCCCTTTCAGCATCCCTGAGGTGTTGCCCGGCTGTCCCTCCTTGGAGGCAGTCGGGGAAGATTATCACTGTACCCAGAAGCCTGGCATTCCCTCACTCAAGACCGATGGGTACAGTCGATCATATCCAAGGGTTACATAATTCCTTTCGAGGAAAGTCCTTCCCTCAAGTTCCCTTCCAGATGTACCACCGGTCTAAGGGACATTGCAGAGTTAGAAATCGCAAAACTACTGCAAAAAAGAGCCATTCAGCCAGTTACAATAGACCATTCAGAGCCCGGAATCTACTCAAGGTTCTCTTTGGTCCCCAAAAAGACGGGAGACTGGAGACCAATATTGGTTCTCAGCAGACTCAACAAGTCTGTCAGGAAGACAAGATTCGAATGGTCACTCTTCAGTCAATTCTGCCCTTCTTACAGAAGGACAACTGGATGTGCTCAATAGATCTTCAGGACGCGTACTATCACATCAAAATTCACAGACGCCCCAGGAGATTTCTCCGCTCGGCTGGGGTCCAGTCACTTCCAGTTCAGAGCCCTGCCCTTTGGTCTCACTACAGCCCCAGAGTGTTCACCAAATGTATGGCAGTGGTCACGGCTCACCTGAGACGCCAGGGATTCCAGGTGTTTCCGATCTCGACGACTGGCTCCTGTCAGCCACCACCAGGCATCAGCTTATACAAGCCAGGGATTACACAATAGACCTGTGTTCTCATTTAGGCATCTCAATCAACTTCAAAAGTCATCCTTATCGCCCTGCCAGTCTATTACCTTCATAGGCGCAAACTTAGATACTGTTCGGATGTCAGCTACCCTTACAGAACAAAGAGTTTCAGACATTCAGACTCATGTCAGGATCATTCTGGCCAGCAAGAAAGTACAGGCCAGAATGGTTCTAAAGGTATTAGGTCTCATGGCTGCGGCCATTACTCTTCTTCCCTGGCTCGGTTCTACATGCGCCTCCTTCAGTGGATGCTGTTCACACAGTGGTCATACCAGCAACTCCCAATGCGTCACCAGATTCTGGTTACACAAACATGCAAAGAACATCTTGCTTGGTGGATCACATCGTCTCAGGTTCACCAAGGCAGGTGCTTTGTACCTCCGTCCCGATAGCCACTGTCACCACGGATGCCTCCCTGATCGGGTGGGGGTCATTATCAGGGCAGGATGGTTCATGGACGTGGCAACCGCTCGAGTACCATCTGCACATAAATGTCCTGGAGATGAGAGCAGTGCTTTTAACGCTGCAAGCCCTCAACGACTTTCTTCCCGTAGGGACAATTGCAGTCCACACAGACAACATGTCTGTAGTTTGGTATATCAACAAACAGGGCGGAACCAAGTCCTACCCCTTGTGTCGAGAAGCGCTCAGACTTTGGCAATGGGCGATCTCCTCTCATCGGTTTCTGGTAGCAACGCATATCCCTGGGAAAACCAACATTATAGCGGACAGATTGAGCAGAGCTATTCTCATGCCTCACGAGTGGTCTCTCAAACAATCTATAGCGGAAGAGATTTTTCTGGAATGGGGTCGTCCATGCTGCGATCTTTTTGCTACTCCCCAAAACAGCAAATGTCCAGACTTCTCCAGCCTCTTCCCTCTATCAGGCCATCCCGCCAGAGACGCTCTGACCCAGGATTGGCCCCAGGGACTTCGTTATGCCTTCCTCCATTTCCTCTGATACCGCGAGTGATCCAGAAAGCTATCGCTTTGAGAGCCAAATTGATTCTCATTGCCCCTTACTGGCCTCGACAAGTTTGGTTTCCGTTCCTCCATCATCACCTTTTGGTGCAGCCGTGGCATCTGGACCCAGTGCCAGATCTACTGATTCACCAATCCGGTCAGCTGCACCGGTCAATCCCTTCTCTCAACCTCACAGCTTGGTTGCTCCACTTCCTTCCTTAGCCAGGCTTCCTTTGATCTCTAACCCAGTTAGAGACATCATAGTAGCTTCACTAAAATCCTCTACCAGGAGGATTTACACAAGCAAATGGAAGCGTTTCTCTTATTGGGCTAAGGCCCAAAATATTGATCCCTTTACTGCCCCTGTTCAGGCAGTTCTGGACTTCTTAGCAGAGATTTTTCATGCAGGCTCCTCTTCTTCCACAGTCAGAGTTCAATTGGCTGCTATTTCTAATTTTCATGTCGGGATAGCAGATCATAATATTATGTCCCATAGGCTCTGCAGGGCCTTCTTGAAAGGAATTTTCCTACTGAAGCCTCCAATCAGGAATCCTCCTCCTCAGTGGGATCTAAATTTAGTGCTGACATCCTTGATCCTGCCCTCCTTCGAGCCAGCTGTTTCTTGTTCCCTGAAATATCTTTCTTGCAAAACTTTATTTCTAGTGGCTATTACATCTGCCAGGAGGGTGTCTGAACTTCATGCTCTTCGGTTCGACCCCCCTATTTGATTTTTCACAAAGACAGAGTATCTTTGAGAACTAATCCATCCTTTTTACCTAAGGTTGCTTCAAAGAACAATCTGAATCAATCCATTGATCTCCGGTATTTTTCCTAACTATTCAGATAGGGCTGAACAAAGCTACATTATCTTGACGTTCACCGTCAACTCAGATATTATTTGGACAGAACAAAAAAATTTAGAAAATCTGATCAACTTTTTGTTTCCTATGCGGATAATAAAAAGGCCTTCCTGTTTCTAAAGTGACTTTGTCCAGATGGCTTTCTTCGGTCATCACTGAAATCTATACTCAGGGGAAAACAGCTGTGCTCAAAACCTAAAGCACATTCAACCAGGAGTTTAGCTACTTCTACAGCTTTTCAGGCTAGACTTCCTTTGGACACTATTTGTGCAGCGCCACTTGGGCCACTCCTCACACTTTTGTTTCCCATTACAAATTGGACTTGGCCTCCAGGGACAGAGCCAGTTTTGGCTCTACAGTCCTCAAGAGTTTGTTCCATTGAGCCACCCAGGATAGAGGTGCTAGGGACGCGGTCCCATCAAGCAAGAATGAAGGCGAGATTGACAACTTAACATTAAGAAGTTATGTACCTACCATAACGTTCCATGTTAGTTGTCTTCTCGCCTTCTTTCTTCGACCCTCCCTCCTTCCCCCTGGCCTGGACAGACCTTGTATAAGAAACTGTTATGCTAAAGACCATTCAGACCTGGTCCTTTTTCCATCTGTAAGTTTCTTTTTCCTTTGGGAAGTATTTTTTGCTTGGTGTTATTGCCCTTTGTCAACAAACGAGATCTGGGTACTTACTGCCTTGCATCATGGGATATGGGGCTGCCTCGAGCTGGTAAAAGGAGTTCTCGAGCTAAAGCAAGTGCCGAGTCGGAGCCGAGGATCGGCTCCGAACCCATCAAGCAAGAAAGAAGGCGAGAGAAGACAACTAACATGGAACGTTATGGTAGGTACATAACTTCTTAATTTCTAATGGTCATTCTGACCTAAATGTTACTGTTCTGATATATGTTAGTACCTCTGTTTTGCTTTCACATTTTATTGTAAAACTTTTAGAACAAGTCTTTTCTTTAGTAAAGCTATATGCAGCATACTGTGAGAGCCATTAATATTAAAGGCGTTGATCCCATAAGAGTGTATGCCTGTTTATGTATTTTAAATAACAGAAAAAAAAATTTTATCTTGAAGTATACATCACTTTTTAGCTCTGATGTCACAAGCACACAACATTTTTTATAAATACCTTTAGTAAGTTATCACTTAAGACATAGACAAACCTACATTAACAGAAAGGAAAACACACCTTATTGACACTTTTCATATACATACATAGTGCATCACATTTGTTTACTTTCTTTGTAACTATCATCTGTCCAATATTATGTAAATTATTCAATCCCTCCTTCCCTTAAACGTTACTCCTTCTCCTGAGCATTATTTTGCATGTATTGTTCCCATGATTTCTATTTATTTCTTTGTAATTTGCTGCTTCCCTTTACTAAAGATCTGTCTTCCAGTTCATTTATTTTACAATATTTCATAGTTCACATATACTTGGCTTCCACTTTGGTTTCCATTTTCTAATAATTACTTTTTTGGCAGCCAAAAGAATTAAACTTAAACAAGGCCATACTTTGTCTAGGCAATTCAAATCCTCTGTCCCAACTGAAAAAGAATAATTTCTTTAGTTACACCTATTTGCTTACCCAGTATGTCTGACAGAGTACCATGTAGGGAATTTTTAAAATCTGCCAGCTCATTGCACTTCCAAAAGATATGCTCCCAGTTAACTCTTTCTTCCCCATCACACCTCCAACATTTGCTGTCTACCTGAGGAAAAATTCTTTTGAAGTCTGCTTGGGGTATAAAATGCCAATGCAAACATTTGCAAACAAAAATCCTAAACCTTCTGCACTTTGTTGCATACTTGGGAGTCATACATATGTTCTCTATTTGTTCTCTTGTATGTTGCTTTTCCAGTGTCTCTTCCCAATCATTTCTAACCTTCTCTGAGTGATTCTTGTAATTACCACACAATTTTGTATATACTGTACTAATTATGCTTTTTTAACAGCAGATTCTATTCTAGATTCAACTAAAAACTCTACCAGTGTAGCTATTTCACTTAGGATTCCCATATCCTTTTCTGTTTGCCTAAACACTGTTGTTAATACCTGCAAGAGAAGGTAGTCCAAATGTCTTCTTGGCATCATCCCTCTCTGTTACCTTCCCCCTCTAGTTAATTGCTGTCATGATTCCTGTGCCAGTTTTCTCGAGTAAATTCCAGCACTGTCTTGCCTATTTTATGTACCCCTCTTTGCAGTCATCTCTGTTGGCAAAATCTCCTTTCTCCATTCTTGTGTTGGCTTAGTTCATAGAATACTTTTTTGCTACTTTATGAATATAATATTCTATATGGTTGTTGTTATTCTCCTTAAAGATCTGCAGCCAAAATCCCCTCTCTACTTAGTTCTTGAACTTCCTCCCTGCTTTCATCATCATCCATTTCCACTTATAACCTTGTGCTTGTGTTATGTATATGAGCCTTAACTGTGCAGTTCTAAAGTATCCATTCAAGACAGGCAATCCTAAACGACCTTGTTCTATTGGAAGGATCAATTTATTCCACTTAACTCCTGCCCTCTTACTCTTCCAGGTAAATTCCTTCAACTGTTTATTAATTATTGTCCACATATTCTCTGGTTGATAAAAATATAGCCAATCTTTATATAAAACTAAAGGGACTAAAAACAATTTTATTGTTTGTGTCTTACTAACCATATCCAGAGACAAGAACTTCCAATTTCTCCGTTTTTGTATTATCTTTTGTTTAGTGCCTTCCCACATATCCTTAGCTGCCATAATAGAAGCATTTTTAATCCATACTCCTAAATACTTAATCTTTTCATGTCCCCCATAAATATGGGTGTTGTTGAACCACTTGTGTGGGTACATATTTTATGGCTGTAGCATTTGTTTTATCTTCATTAATTTTATATCCCCAAAAGACTTGAAAGTGTCTCAAAATGTTCCACATAACTGAGATGTCCTTTTCTGCATTTATCAGATACAAATCCACTACTTTTATATCTTTATCTTGTTGATCCCACTGCTGCTAAGCATGTAGTCACTTCCAATAGTAGTCTTTTCCGATAAGGATGGCAAAATTATTGATAGGTATGGGGGAAAAGTGTATACTTCTGCAACTTTTGTTGTTCAGAATTTTGAGTTGTCAGGCTCATACTTTAAAGTTTGTTCTGAGTAATTGTAAAAGTATGAGGAATGTTTTATGTGCAGTTTTTTCTTGTCAGCAAAAAATCTGCTTTAAATAACTTGGTTTCTTCTATTGGACAGGTCACTGCTCCCAGATTATGTTAAAAATGAGATTTTAAATCACCCTTGGGTAGATATTTAGAGTTTGTTCCCTCCGCTGCAGAGGTGATCAAAAAGTTTGATGAAAGGGGCAAGCTAATCCAAGGAATCTTTTAAGAATTTTCAGCTCTCTTTTTCTAAATTTTCCGACAGATTTTTCTATCTCCTCATCCAGATTTGGCAAAAGCAGAATAAACAGTCTCAACAAAATACAGGTAAGCAGATGTTTAAGAAGAAATGGCAAGGGGGTTCCCAAAAGGAGTCTCAAAACCTTCCCAAACCAAGGCAGTCCAACAAGTGTGAATGACTGTTCAAGAGACCTTGTGACCCTCTTCCACCCTGGCCCATTTTTTTGTTTCAGAAAGCCTGAATCTTTGCTTTTCTGTTTGGAAATGTAGATGCAGACAGATGGAATCTAAAGATCATTCATCAAGGTTACAGATGGCACCAGGAAGAAATTATTTCAACATTTTCTTATTTCTATTGCTGTTTTATTACTTTCGTCTTCAGGGAAGTTATTTTAAAGTTAGGAGTGTTGTGTTGTAATGGACTGTTACAACACTGTAGCATCCTTTTAAACAGAACACTTATTTTTTTCTGTCAGTTTAAAGGTAGTTTAAAGCATCTAAAACATTTTCTTCTGTGGAGAAATTGTGTTTATTTCACCTTTGCGGGACTAGCATAAAGTGCTTTTGTCTGCGTTTTTCTGTCAAAAACGTTTGTAGGCTGGTAGTGTTAACTGGCATTTGCTGCTTGCCTTCCCCAGGAAAGATGCACCATTTTCAGCTTATTATGGCATCTTTTTAACCAACATGTGTGTATTGTTGTGAGAAAGTCCTCCTGTATTGCACAGCTTATAAATAAAGGGATTGTGTCTAGATCAAGGGATGTCATTGTCCCCCTTTACTCAGCCCTCATTTGACCAATCATTGAATGTAATGTCGTCTTTGGCATGTTTCATTATAAACAGACATGTGTAACAACTGGAACTCCCACAGAGATAACTTACTAAAATGATACAAGGACCTAAACAAAATATTTTACATGGACTGAATCAAAGCCCTGTCACTATATTCTGTACCCTACAGACTGCTAAGAGGTGACCTATGTCTGGCATAAAATTCATCCTCTGACCAGTACTGATGGATTTACTGGACATCAAGTCAAATAGCATCAGAAATACTTCGTCTAGGGATCTAAACCTCTTCTGCAACCTCAACAAAACAGTTTATAGGGACAAGTGTATCTTGCAGAGGACACCAATGCTCTGCAACATACTCCCTGCCCACATAAAACAAAGTTTATCCCTATCCTTATTCAAGCCCAACTTGGATATGTGGATGGGAAACAGAAAGCTTACCCCAGGGCTGCTTCCTGTACTACTAACGGACAGAGGTACTTCCTAAATGCTGGTCTCCTCAAATTATCGACCAAGATATGGTAAGACCAATCTCTAACCAAATGAGATAGGTTAATTCAAGCACAAAAAGGAAAATTAACTAGGCTTAAAATATTAACTTAGTACTAGCCTATGAACAAATATCTGAAAATAAAGCCAACTTGTCTTGATTACCACACCGATTATATCCTTGAATTTCTGAGTTTATTTTCTTTGCCAGTGTGTCTAAACATAAAGCAAATAAAGGGAAAAGATGACATCCTTGTCTGGTTCCTCAGAACAAACATCACTTTAATTGTCTCCGATCCTAATATTGTATCAGGAAATGCAAATGCTTACATTGCTCTACTCGTACAATTCAGCTTACTTTGTTGAATGCTTTCTGTGCATTGTGACCCACATACAACAGTGGAATTTTCCAATTTTAGGTTGTTGCATATTTGCGAGCCATACATATATCCTCCCATATTTTTTTTTGTGAATTGTTTTTTCAGTCTCTCTTCCAAATCCTTTCTAACCTCTTATACTTGATTCCTATCATTATGCAATATTTTATATGTCCTACTAATTTCCCCTTTTTAACAGCAGCTTTTGTTTTAGATTCTACTAACTGCTGGGCTTTTTTCTGTCACTCAAGCATTTTCCTTTGGAACATTGGAAAAAGTTTCGCAAGCAAAGTCTGTCTGAGATTTTTTCAGAAGAATGAGAAGCAGAGTCCCGTTTTGTTTGCTGGCCCACTTTTTGTTGGATAACTTTTTTTTTTCCTCTTTCACCTGTTCTGCATCCAAAAATAATCATTTTGATCCTCCAGCAAAAAATTATTCTGAAGACAGCTGGATATAGCAGCATGAATCTCACCCTACTTCCCAACATTCTCTGATTGCTGGGATATATTTGCTTCTCTTCTGCTTGGTTCACAGTGAATGATCATTTTCCACAAACTCTGCTGTCTCCAATTTTTAATACCTTTCCCTTCTGCCACAGGTATGTTAGGATCAACTCTTTCTCTTTCTGCTGGTATGTGTGAATCTTTGCTAATGCAGGTCTTGGCTATTTTCTCATACCAGGTGTGGAGCATACTTAGTGTGTCATTTCAATTAACAAATCATGCCATGGGATACCAGTGCAGTTGCTTATTTGTGCATTCATAAACTTAATACAGTATGTTCCTCCGTTTCTGTGGCATAACAAAAAAACTCAGATTTTCTGTATTTGCTCTGTATTCTAACTCTACTATTTTTTGAAACCGCCCTTTTCAAGAAGCCTTATACAGTGGGGGGTGGAGCCAAAATGGCCAACTGAATACAGCACACATTTTAAGCGCTGTAAGACTACTTATTTAGACGGGAATTAGACTATAAGCTACAAATTTTCACAAGAGTTTATTTATAAATGCTTATACTTTATAAACTTTTAAACTTTGATGACCTTATTTTAAAAAAATACCTTTCAAATTATCTGAGACATATTCTGGAGAAACATGAACAGCTCTAAGCTTTCTTAAACTGATTCAGCACTTAGGAAAGAGCTGCAACTGGTGACTTCCAGTTTACAGGCATTATCCTTAAAAATAGATGACTTTCAACAAAACCTGGAAAATGTAAGAGAAAACAGTTCAAAACAAACCAGTCTTCAAGGAATTATTTCAACAGCATCAAAATAAACTATTGGATAAAGAGACAGCTTTAACAGATAAGATGGGAGTCAAGGAAAATGAACAGACATAGATGGGAGTCAAGGAAAATGAATTACACACTGATTTCTTCTTAAGAAAAACACTTGGTTGCAGAATAAGATATATATCTCAAATCAGGAAAGGAGATGTAATATAAGAATTGTTGGACTACCAGAAAAAAATCAAAGGTGAAGACGTTATTTCTTTTCTGAATTATTGGATCCATAAAATGTTATATTTATATGAAGGATTTCCTATGGAATAGAGAGAGCCCATAGAGCAATTGGTAACCCTGCACCTACTTCCTCCTCAGGCACACCAAGATCCATTGTTATTAAATTCCTTTCCTATATAGATAAGGAACTTGTATTAAAAACTGCATAGAGAAAAGCCCCTTTAAAATTCAACCAAAGTTACATCAGGTTCGACAATGATTATTCAGCTAAAGTTTTAGACATGAGAAAAAAATGCTGGCCACTTGTAAAACTTTTAAAGCAAAATAACTTCAAAGCTCAAATAATGTACCCAGCAAGAATTAAAACACATCTCTCTAATGGAATAAAGACCATCAGCAGCTTAGATGAAGCATCTGCATTCATAAAAAACAACAATTTAATATTCCTGAAGACATGGACTGTTGTCTCTCTGATACTTCAACTGTTACAAGTAAATCTCTCTAAGAACCTACTGACAGATAACTAACGTTAACATTTTTCTTTTCTGCAGCAAATGGACTCTTAATCTGGACACATTGTAATTACATTTGAGCTTAATCATACAACTAAAGCATTAACCACCTTTAAACCACAAAATGCTAAATGTTATGTTGTCCCATCTCCCATCTCGCCTTTGTTCTTGCTGGTTGGGACTCAGCTGATTTACTATAGCTTGAGAGCTTTTACTGGCTTGAAGCTAACCCCTATCCCAACATGCCTAGTGATAGCTACCCAGATCTTCTTTGCTGCTTGCAGCGTCGAGATTGCGACTACTGGCTCAGGCCAAGTACTTTGTGCTTTTTTTCAATTTATTGTTATTTTTCTAAAAGTTTTTGTGGTTGTATTGACTCGTCAGAGTGTATACTATCCCCTGTTAGTCTAACGACCCCTTTCTCTGCTTGTCGTGGGTGTTTTTGGCCGTCATTTTCTCCTCAGGCCGTGCTTTCCCCTTCAAGCCCATTTAAATTAGAAGGTTCTTCTTTTTTCCCCCCACCCTTTCTGGGATAGCTGTTTAAGTTAGAGGGTCTCCCATCGGGGGAGTCGCCGTGTAAGTTGGAGGCTCTCCCCCTTTTTTTCTTTTCGCCTTCAAAAAAAAAACAACAAAAAAAAAGTTCTTCCTTTTTTGTTGTTTGGGCTACCTGTTACAGCCTGGTTGTAGTTAGTTGTGTGCTTTTAGCTTATAGCTTTGTGCTTTTTCCAGTACTGTGAAAAATTCTTTTTGTTAAGTATTACCATGTCTAAAGAGTCAAAACCATCTGGGTTTAAAAAATGTGACTCGTGTTGCCAGAAAATGTCCCTTACAGATGGGCATGTGATTTGTGTATATTGTTTACGGGCTGTTCACCTGCAGGACTCTTGCTCGATCTGTCACACTTTCAGTTCCAGAGTCCTTCAGGAGAGAAGAAATAAGCTAATTTTGCGTGGCCTTCTGAAGAACCCTCAAAATTTTTCGTCTCAGGGTCCTCAGCCAGCTAAAGTGTCTGAGAAATGCACCAATCCATCGGTTCCGAGTTCGGAACACACAAAAACCACTGAAAAGCCTTTGGCTCTGTCGGCTCCCAGCATTGACTCCAACATAGCTAAGCCTCCAGTTGCTCCAGCTGTGTCCTCGGAGCCAATCCGGACACATAAGAGATCAAGGTCTCCTTCTTTGGAGCCGGTATGCTCTGCTCCACAATCTCCCCTGCTGCAACCTGGAGCGGGCTGTCACCTGTCCTCCAAGCTTTTGGATCACGAGGTGGAGAAAGTGGTCAACAGGCTCCTCAAGTGACAGGCATTGGCTCCTTCGGCCCATCCAGCTTCTCCACCGGTTTCTCCTCCAACTCTCTTGAGCTTGGAGCCGGAGTGCATGGAGTTCATGGTGGTGGAACCATTGGCTCTGGTTTGTTCTCCTTTATCAGTTCCGACAACTGCTCCGATCTCCTCGATGTCTCAGTCCATCGAGGGATCTGGGTGCCGAAGCTCTCTCACCGGCTCCGAGGGGCGAAGTGGCATTGGACCCTTGTCTGACCCTGCTCTCCCTCTCAGAGCTTCAGCGCAGGTGAGCTCGGCTCCCACATCAGCCTCAGAGCCATCACTCCCGGTTCACAGGAGATCACCGGCTCTTCAGAGCCAGCGACTCCTTCAATTTGGGACCATGGTGCCTTCAAGGTGATGAGCGTGCTGTCTCCTGAGACTGCTCCACCCTCTGCTCCATTGGCTTCTTCTCCCTCGGTGCCTGTGGCTGCCTTTGACCCTCTTCCTGCCTCCAGGTGTAGGGAACCTGTGCCTCAGGATGCCCTACTGGGTGATCCCTTCCCCAGGATGCTCTACTGGGTGATCCCATCTCTTCTGAAACCTCCCCTGAACATTCAGAGGAGGTCCCTCAAAGAAGAAATGTAAGAGGAAGCATCTGGACTCCCCTGAGCTTTTTACTTCAGATACAGATTTGGATTAATTGGAAGGGTCCCTACAGTCCCCCTCTGAGGATGTCTCCTTTTTAGACATCTTGAAAATCCTTAGACAGAAGGGTGACTGGAAGTCCCTAGCCCCTTCTGAGGATGAATCTGTCTACCTGGATGCATTTGGTTTCCCACCCCCCACCTTTTGGGTGTCTCCGCCTTTCGACCCACTTTTGTCTGTAGTGAGTCGGAAGGCCTGAAGCGCTCCGGAGACCATGGAACCAGTTCCGAGGAGACCAAATACATTTATTACTGCTCCCGAGGATAAATCTTTCCTTTCCAAAGGGGTTCCTGTTGATGCCATGGTGGTGGCAGCAGCCAGTAAGAAGGAACTTGCAGAAACTTCATCTGTCCATCCGCCGAACAAAGAGTCTCGCACGATGAACAGGTATTCTCAGGTCACTGAATTACTTGCCACATTTCACACGACTTCAAAAGGATCTCCTGAAAGAGCTAGGAGATACCCTGCAAGATCCTACAGTGGAGGGGGTTGCGAACAGGGCAGCTTCCCAGTTTGTGACCTTGACCTCCATGGTTAACTGCTCCATGAGGCTAATTTCTTATGCAGCAGATGGAGTGAGTAGGGCAGCAGGTACTGGAGTAGCTTTGCGGAGACACTCCTGGATGCGCCTTTGTCAGTTTGTGGAACCTTTTAAGTCTTCATTTACCAACATCCCCTTTGATGGCTCGTCTGAACAGGATGGCAAGACTCTCTCTGCCATAGGAGTCCATTTTTCCACTCCATCTAGACCCTATCCTAAAGGTCAGAAGAGTGGAAAGATGTGGTTCCGAAAATCCCAGAGAGATTCGCCTGACACAAGTGGAGATTTTTCCCCCAGGGACAGAGGGGGAAACAACAATGGAAGACACCACCCTCATGGCAGAGGGGGTCTTCAACAGCAGGGCGACAGAGATACTTTCTCTTCTAGGCCCTTCCAGCACTCCTGAAGGGAGGCCCGGCTGTCCACCCCTGGAGGCAGTCGGGGGCAGACTATCACTGTACCCAGCAGCCTGGCAGTCTATCACAAGAGAAACATGGGTACTGTTGATAATATCCAGGGGTTAGAAAATTCCTTTTTCTCAGCCCCCCCCCCGAAAAGAAAAACATTCTATCCCAGATGTTCCACTGAGTCTTCAGGATTATGCAATCCTAGAGGTTCAAAGACTGCTAGAAAAAAGAGCCATCCAGGAAGTCCCCGCAGACCAGTTTGGATCGGAAATTTGCTCAAGGTTCTTTATAGTTCCAAAAAAGACAGGGGACTGGAGACCCATTTTGGATCTCAGCAAGCTAAACCAGTCGGTAAAAAAGACGAAGTTCCAGATGGTAACACTGCAGCCCATTCTTCCCTTCTTGGGTCAGGACAATTGGATGTGCTCCATAGATCTCCAGGATGTGTACTACCACATAAAAATGGACAGGCAATCCAGGAGTTTCCTACGCTTCTGGCTCAGACCCAGTCATCAGTTCAGAGTCCTGCCCTTTGGTCTCACCACAGCCCCCAGGGTGTTCAAGTGTATGGCAGTGGTCACAGCTCACCTGAGGTGTCCAGGATTCCAGGTGTTTCCATATCTAGGTGACTGGCACCTCACTGCTACCACCGAACATCAACTGATCAAAGCACGGGACTGCACAATTCATGCTTGTTCCCAGTTAGGCATCACCATAAACTACAAAAAGTCTACTTTGTTGCCTCGTCAGTCTATTACCTTTATAGGGGCAGACTTAGATACAAGATGCATGATAGCAAAACTGCCTCAAGACAGGGTGTCACCCATTCGTCATCAAGTTTTGTTTCTCATAAAAAAGACGAGAGTTCAGGAAAGAGAAGTTTTACAAGTCTTGGGCTCAATGGCTGCTGCAATTACACTAGTTCCTTTGACATGCTTCCACATGCGGATTCTGCAGTGGCTTCTTTTTGCTCAGTGGTCTTTCCAGGATTTACCAATGTCACACATGATCTTGATCATGGAATCTTGCAAAAAGGACCTAGTATGGTGGCTTGTCTCCACCCAGGTGACTCTGGGCAGACCCTTTCTAGACCCCATCCTGTAGCCACAGTGACCACGGACGCTTCCCAGATAGGGTGGATGGGCATTATCTGGGACAGACTGTCCAAGGAATGTGGCAACCTCATGAGTGCCATTTGCACATCAATGTTCTAGAGATGAGAGCAGTCTTCTGGCGTTGCAAGCACTTCAAGACTCTCTACCTACCGGGACCATTGCAGACAAGACAGTATGTCAGTGGTATGGTACATCAACAAGCAGGACGGAACCAGATCTTACCCCTTGTGTCGGAAGGTGCTTCACGTATTACAATGGGCGATGTCTTCCCAACGTTTTCTGATTATGATGCACATTCCAGGAAAAATCCAACGTGATAGTGGACAGGCTCAGCAGGGCTATCCTCATGCCTCACGAGTGATCCCTGAAGCAAGAAGTTGCGGACTTGATTTTCCGCAAATGGGGCCAGTCATGCTGCGATGCTTTTGCCACTCCCTTAAACAACAAATGCAGCAGCTACTTCGCCCTAGTTCCCCCTCCGGGGCAGTCACCCAGGGATGCACTTGTTCACGATTGGCCTCCGGGACTACTATATGCCTTTCCACCTTTCCCTGTAATTCCAAAGGTACTTCAGAAAGCAAAGTCACTGGGTTGCAAACTCATCCTCATTGCTTCTTTCTGGCCTCTTCAGATATGATGCCGTTTCCTCGCCATTACCTTCAACTGGAGCCTTGGATACTGGATCCAGTTCCAGACCTCCTGATGCATCAGTCGGGCGGGCTTCATCCTTCCCTCCAAACTCTCAAGCTGACTGCTTGGTTCCTCCACTTCCAGTCTTAGCCAGGCTCCCAAACATTTCCCTGGCTGTACAACACATCTTAGTGTCCTCTCACAAGCCCACTACCAGGAGGATTTACACTAGCAAATCAATGAGGTTCTGTTATTGGGCGGAGTAAAGACATTGATCCCTTCACTGCTCCTGTTCCCAAAATTCCTGACTTTCTCGCCAAAACCTTCAAAAAAGGGGCAGCTGCAGCTACTATTAGGGTCCAACTCACTGCCATCTCCAATTTTCATGTAGGAGACTTGGGATCTAAGATCATGCCCCCATACGTTGTGCAGAGCATTCTTACAAGTTGCAACACTTTTACGGCCCCAAATAAGAGAAGAGAATCCCCCCCCCCCCCCCCCAGGACCTAAGCTTGGTTTTAGCTTCTATGGATGTTTTTTGTGTTTCACTGTTGTAGTCATTACATTTGGTTTATCTGCGTGCAGTTAACCCTCAGCCAGCCTGAATATCAAAGTCTAGGGTCCTGCGTCGGATGCTGTCTGTTCTTCCATGACGTCAGGTCATCAGGGGTATAAAGCATGCAGCTGATGCCATTACATCAGTCTTTCTTGCCACGAGGTACCCGAAGAAGAAGCAGTTCACAAGTGACGGTCAGCCGACTCCTGAAATTTTCGTTTTCGAGTTTCAGAACTGAAATCTTCAGAAAAGCAAAGTACCTCGATGGGGTTCCTTTTTCTTGCTCCAAACTGATGTCAGTAAAATTAACAATTGTATTACCTGTAGAAAGCAAATACCTCATAAAGATTTTCATTCATACTGCATTCCTTGCTTAGGCCCAGATCATGATGTCCCTTGCTGTCGGTTTTGTGCCCTATTCAATCCTCGAACTATTCATCGTCAGTTCATTTTTGCATCAAACTATTTCGGTACTCGGCTTAATTATCCAGAAATGGCTTCAGTAAGCCATCCGACTACCAACATCCCGAAAAAACATAAAGATAAAGACAAGACCGAGACAGACCGCATAGGTCCAAAGCTGCCGACGACACTTCTTTTAAGCTAGTCGCCAGTTCACCGGTACACAGTGAGGAGCTTTTGCAGCCTCTGATACCCACTACTTCAGATTCGTAGGCCTCTACTGAGACCCATTCAGAGTCTGGTATGCCGCAAGATGCTGCTTCAACTAATGAACCTATAGATGTCTCTACCTTGGATGAGTCAGAAGCCGCTGTGTATGCACCGGCTTCTGAGGGTGTATACAGGCCTACTGACTTGCATTTCAAACCGACGCCATCTTCTTCTTCTTCATGGCCTAAAACTCGACCCACACCTAGAAAAACGATGACCAAACCGCATGGTCAGGCCCATATGCCTAAAACCAAATGATAAGAATGGCTGAAGACCTTATTACTTTAATTAGGGGAAGCCAGCCTTCTCCCTCAAGAGACCTAAAACTGATTTTCCTTCAGATCAGGATTCTGAAATTTCTGGATTTCTCTGACTCCAAAAAGAGGCTTAGGGAATTCTTACTCCTACCTCAACACAGGCCTTTAGCTATCCCTCCTGTCCTGGACATTGTAGATGATGCCTTCTTGGAATCCAGCCTGGCCCCAGACACTTTACCTCCGGCTCCCGGGAAACCTGACTGGTATTACAGAGTACCTGACTCTCACAAGTTCCTCTTCAAGAATCCTACTGCGGACTCAGAGGCCATTTCACATGGAACTAAAGGCATTAAGGATACTATTGCCAAAACCCTGCCCCCTCTGATAGAGATTCCAGGGCCTTACAAGAAGGTATACACTTCTGCTACTTTGGCCATTAGGGCCTCTGCCAGTTTCATATGTTAAAGTATCAGCAGCATATTATTAGACTACTTAAACAGAAAATTATGTTGATTCCTGACTGTGCTGAAGATAAAGAATTACAGGATTTAATGCATTCTGCTGAACAAGTTGGTAAACATACTTTGCATTGTGGTTTTGACTTTTTAGAAGCATCTTGTAGGGCTGCTATCACTGGGTCTGTTCTTAGAAGGCATGCTTGGCTTAAGGGGCAAAATTTGCCAGATCATGTTAAAGCTAAATTACTGGATGCTCCCTTAAACCAAGACCACCTGTTTGGCAACAAAGCAGAAGTAGTACTTAAAAAGATGGAGGAAAAAGCTAAATCTATGCAAACTGTTAAAGATTTCCTGCAAGTACAGCCTCCTAGATTTAGTAGGCATTGGCCTTCTAAGAATGTGTCCTTTCCAGTCTTTTCCAGGCCTTTTCAGTCCAAACCCAGGAACAGCAGACCACTAGGCTACAGTCTCAATGTACTCACAGGCCTAAGCAGTGGGGGGCTCCCACTTCCAAAGCTGGAAGTAGTAAGACATCTCCCTGTGGAAAACTGTCACAATGTCTTAACCTTAAACCTACCAAAACCCTGCTCAGCTGCCTGCTCCCTTAGGGGGAAAGATCGCCCTGCATACAAAAAACTGGGAACTCATTACCCAGGACAAATGGGTTTAAAATATAGTTTCCCAAGGATACAGATTCCACTTCCACACCTTACCAACCCCACACGGTTGGGCAGACCTACACCCTAATCAGTGGGCAGAGGCTCAACAGCAGGTTCTCTCTCTTCTAAGTATCAGGGCTATTCAGCCTGTCCCAGCAGAAGAAAAGGGACAATGTTTTTACTCAAGACTTTTCCTGGTACCCAGAAAAGACAGCTCCTGGTGTCCTATCCTGGACCTCTCTATTCTAAACACCTTTTTGGTAATCCCAAAATTCAGAATGCTAACTCTTCATCAACTGCTTCCTATGTTAGGCAAAGATGCCTGGTTTGGCAACCTTGGACTTAAAGGAAGCTTACCTGCACATTCCAATAAGGAAATCTTGCAGGAAATACCTACGCTTCAGAGCAGGCTGCATGCACTATCAGTTTTCTGCATTTCCATTTGGTTTATCTACTGCGCCAAGGGTATTCACAAAGTGCCTAGCTCCAGTCATTGCATTTTGCACGCAAATAAATTTTCAAATATACCCATACCTGGATGATTGTCTAATTCAGGCAGAAAGCCAGGACATGCTACTAAATCATCTGGCATTTGTAAAGAAACTGCTAACCTCTCTGGGGTACACCATAAATGAAAAAAAAATCTCATCTAGTACCCTGCCAACAAATTGTATTCCTGGGAGCAAACTTGAACACAACTTCCCAGATGGTTTGCCTCACGCCAGAGAAACAAGTTTATTTGACAGCCTACTTCAAACTATTGGCCACAAAGACCCAACTATCTGCAAGGAAAATCCTGCAAGCCCTAGGGTTCATGGTCTCTTGCATCCTACTAATTCCATATGCAAGACTGCATATGAGGAAACTACAATGGTATCTAAAAAGCCTATGGTGTCAACATTCTCAGGACCTGGAATCAATGATTCCTATCATTCCTTGTATAAAGACAGAGTTCCTTTGGTGGGCAGAGGCCTGCTACCACAACAAGGGACTGCCATTCACTCTACCCCCTGCCGCCCAAACCTTAACAACAGATGGATCAGACTATGCAAGTCATGACAGGGCAGTGCATTCAGGGCAAATGGAATCTGAGTCAAATGCACCTTCATATCAATCAAAAAGAAATGTTAGCTGTACAGAATTCTCTGACAGCCTTCAAGGGCTACATTCTTCCAGGACAATTATTGGTAAAGACAGACAACACCACTGTTATGTGGTACATAAACAAGCAGGGGGAACCCACTCGTACCCTCTCTGCAGACTAGCCATGGCTCTGTGGAACACAGCCTTGAGCTACCAAGTGCAACTACAAGCTCAATTCCTGCCAGGCAAGCTAAATTCACTGGCAGATGACGTAAGCAGAAATCTCATGGACCCATATGAGTGGAAACTGGAACCAAAGATATTCAACATTTTGAGAAACAAATGTGGGAACCCAGCGATAGACCTGTTTGCCTCCCCTCAGAACTACCAATT
Source organism: Protopterus annectens (assembly GCF_019279795.1). Taxonomy (NCBI): domain Eukaryota; kingdom Metazoa; phylum Chordata; order Ceratodontiformes; family Protopteridae; genus Protopterus; species Protopterus annectens. Next base: position 1,436,052,863 of record NC_056732.1, read on the forward strand.
GGACAAATTCTGCACAAGGACTCCCCACAAAGTTGGAAAGTGGATGCCCTGTCATTCACCTGGAAAAGCATCTCAGTTTATGCCTTTCCCCCTCTGCCTCTCCTCTCGAAAGTTCTGCTAAAGATCAAACAGGACAAACCAAGGACAATACTGATTGCACCAGACTGGCCACGCCAGTACTGGTAACCCCGCTTAAACAGTATGTCACTGCTGGAACCATGGCACCTGCCTCAGACCCCTTCCCTGCCGTCCCAGCAGAAGGGACGGATTCTGCACCCCAAGCTTCAAACCCTGAACCTTGCAGCCTGGCTAATTACCTGGGCTCTTCAATAGCACCCCTCAGTAAGCAGGTGCTAGGTGTCATTCTGAAGGCTAGAATGCCTAGTACTAGAAAATCCTATGCTGAAAAGTGGAAAAGATACTGTTCCTGGAGCCATATTCAGGGGATGGGCACAACAGTGCCCAGCTTACCACATATTCTTCAATATTTAACAGAGATGCTCCACAAGGGCCTTTACTTCTCATCAATTAAAATGCATGCCTCAGCCATCTCAGCACATTATAATACTGAGCCACCCCTATTCTTCCACCCCCTGCTGAAACAATTCCTCAGAGGGGCCAAAAATTTAAAGACCACCCAGGAGAGCCCCTACTCCAGCCTGGGACCTTAACTTTGTATTGGAAAAGCTCACTCTACCTCCTTTTGAGCCAGCTGCAACTGCAGAGTTGAAATTCCTTTTTTTGGAAAACAGCCTTCCTTCAGCAAGAAGAGTGTCTGAATTACAGGCCCTCATGGCAGTGGAGCCCTTCATCATCTTCCATGCAGACAGGGTGTTCCTCAGAACCAATCCTTCCTTTATGCCCAAGGTGGTATCCAGTGTATGCCAGCCTTCTTTCCTAATCCACAGAACAAAGGAGAACGAATACTGCACTCTTTGGACATGCACAGACAACTTAGATTTTTATTTGGACAGGGCTAAGCCTCTCAGAAAAACTGAACAGCTGCTAGTTACCTTTGCTGCAGGGGCAGAGGGGAAGGCCATTTCAAAGCAAGCCATTTCTAAGTGGATAGGCCATTGCATTCATTTCTGCTATAAGCACCATGGAAAACCTACCCCACAGGGGATAAGATCACATTCCACCAGGGCTGCATCTTATTCTACAGCCTTTCTCAGAGGTGTCCCTACCAGGAACATCCTAGAAGCTGCTACCTGGAGCTCTGTACATACCTTCACCAAACATCACCACTTGCCTATTTTTTCTAAATCCAGAGCTGGTTTTGCCATTGCTGTCTTGCAGGGTTTAATAGCTGGTCCTAATGCTCTCTAACTGCCTCCTCCCTTCCTTAGCTTTGGGAATCTATCCAAATGTAATGACTGCAACAGTGAAACATGAAGAACATAGTACAGTTGTGTACACTTACCGTAAATGTAGATGTTTGAGTGTATTCACTGTTGCAGCCCTGGTAGCCCTCCCTTCAGCCCCCTGACTTCTCTTGGCTATATATTTCTCCTTTTTTACTGTATTTCAGCTTTCTGGTGTATTTGCTTTTTGTTGGAGGTATAACCTTATGTATAATTGCTTCCCTTTATGGGGACACCTGACATCTGGGGCAAGAAAAACTTATGTAATGTCGTCGGCTGCATGCTTTTTATACCCCTGATGACCTGACGTCATGGAAGAAGAGACAGCATCCGATGCAGGACCCAAGACTTTGATATTCAGGCCTGTAATGACTGCAACAGTGAATACACTTGAACATCTACATTTATGGTAAGTGTACACAACTGTACTTTCTGCCACCTTTTGAACCAGCAGCATCTTGTCCCCTGAAGTTTCTATCTTGGAAAACCCTCTTCTTGGTTGCTATAACCTTAGCTAGATGGGTTTCTGAATTACATGCTTTGTCTATTCATCCGCCATATCTCATTTTTCTAAAAAATAGTCTCTCTCTCTTAGGACCAATCCTTCCTTCTTGCCAAAGGTATGTTCAGAGTACAACTTAAGTCGGTCCATTGAGCTTCCTGCATTCTTCTCCAGCGGCAACAAGGCAGAGTATAGACTCCACCAATTTGATGTTCATATTTACACAGGACCAGAGACCTCAGAAAATCAGACCAATTGTTTGTATCCTTTGCTGACAATAAACACGGTTATCCAGTTTCAAAAGTGACCTTATCAAAATGGCTGTCAGACACAATCAGTTATTTATATGATTTGCGTAAAAAGATGCTTCCAGGAAGGCCCGGAGGACATTCAACCAGGGTCTTAGCCACCTCTGTTGCCTTCCAAGCTAAATTGCCTTTAGATTCAATCTGTGCAGCAGCAACATGGGCAAATCCTCATACCTTTATCACTCATTACAAAGTGGATGTGGTCTCCCGGAATAGGGCATCCTTTGGTTCCACGGTCCTAAAGAGTTTGTTGCAGTGAGCCATCCAAGAACAAGGTGCTGGGGACGCGGTCCCAGCCAGCAAGAACAAAGGCGAGATGGGACAACATAACATAAAGAAGGTATGTACCTATCATAACATTCCATGTTTGTTGTCCTTCATCTCGCCTTCCTTCTTGCGTGCCCCCCCTCCTTTCCTCTTCCTGGAGGTTTGAGAGGAGTTCCTTTATTGGTTACACTGGCTGAGTTTCCTACTGACATACCAGGTTAGTTAACCATACCTTGTTTTGTTCCTCTTTCCTTCCTATCTTAAATGCTTAGGAGCTTAGTAAAAAAAAATGTTTTTTACTATGTATGTCTAGTGTGGGCTATTACAAACGAGATCTGGGTATCTACCGCTAGGCATGTTGGGTTAGGGGTTAGCCTCGAGCCAGTAAAAGCTCTCGAGCTATAGTAAATCGACCGAGTTGGAGCCAAGGATTGGCTCCAAACTCAACCAGCAAGAAGGAAGGTGAGATGAAGGACAACAAACATGGAACATTATGGTAGGTACATAACTTCTTTTTCATGATATTTACCAAGAAAATTCGTATGAATATGGTAAAAATCTGTCTGCTCACTTCAGGTAATAAATTTACTTTTACTTATTAACAAATTAAGTTAATATACTTAAAAGTCATAAAAGGGTGGGGGTGGGAGTTTCTTTTTGACAGCATGTCAAACTACTTTATTTTAAACAGTTAACTATGTGCTTACTTACTTATTTAAATGTACAATATAATATAAAAGCAAAAATGTACTCAAACAATCACATATTTTACTTGGGTGATGCTAAATCAATTTTGAAGTGTATATTTAACTGAAAATACTCGGAGGATGATTGTGAGGCTTTGTGGTGCCATTTTTAACCTTTGTATTTAATTCTATTAATTAGCAGTTTTGTTTATATAGCTTCCTTTCAGTTTGAGGTGAAGCTCTTAGGTTCATAGGTAGGTACTAGGCTATCAGCCCAAGGGCCTTAGTAAGCCTAGCTACAAAGGCTCCCTGGCTTGCACCCCCCAAGAAAGTTATTTTCCTGTGCCCCTGTTGAGCAGAGCCACAGAAGTGATCCCCAGGGTGTATTTCCTATTTCCCATCCACTTATCAAGATTTTTCTTGAAGAGTGCTAATAAGGAACTTTGCTTGACATAGATGGGTAGCTTAATAACCAAAATTGTATAGAATCGCAATTTATAAGTATAGATACACAATTTAATGCAAGTATAGTACCTGACATTAATGATTATGTTTTTTTAAGTAACCCTAAAATAGTGACAAATACACAACAGGATTATAAAGTATATAATTATTCTTCAAAGAATATAACTGTGGAACATGCTGATTTATTTTCCAAAGGATTTAACTTTATTCCTTGTAAAAAAGGCAATATAGTAGAATCTATATTGGACCTAAAGTTATTTTCACGTAAATTGAATTTAAAAACATTTTTTCATAATAAAATTAATAATCAAAGTCAACAACATAAGAGATTTACAAAACCTAGTTTATTCAATCCACCCATGAATGAAGAAATAGTGAATTTTGAAAAAAGAAGTGAATATGATGTAAGAATGTTTTACAAAAAATATAAGTATAATAGACATTCAAATATGACTCATAAGGAAGAAATATTACTTAATGACATCAGTACTGACTTGCAATTAAGAATTATGAGGCCAGATAAGGGTAATGGCATAGTCATATTAGATTATAGTGACTATAGTTCTTATATGACTAATATGTTACTAAGTGATACTTATATTCAAATAAGTAAGAATCAAGTGAATATAGCTTTTAAAAGAATAGAAGTATTACTAGATGATATGCTATACCAGGGAGAGATTACTGAAGATGAACACGAATATTTACAAAATGAACATCCAGTAATCAGTGGTATCTTTGGAATACCAAAAATACATAAAGGCCTCAATAATTTAGAATTTCGACCCATTGTAGATGGGAATAGAAGTGTAACATGTAATATAAGTCACTACTTAGATTATTTCTTCAAAGAGAGTATGAAATGTTTTACATATATAACAAAAGACTCATGGGATTTTTTGAGTAAACTAAAAGAGATAAATATGAAAAATGAGTATACTTTTGTAACAATTGATGTCGTAAATCTTTTTACAACAATTCCACATGATATTGGCCTTATATGGCTTGAAGAACAATTGTTTGAGACACATTTATATGAACAAGAAAAAATCAATACCTTAATAAATCTGATGGACATTGTTTTAAAAAACAATTTTATATATTTTGAAGGAAGTTATTACCAGCAAGTACATGGAGTAGCCATGGGGGCACCATGTGCCCCCATGTATGCAAATCTCATAATGAGTTATTGGGAATATAACTACTTGTTTCAATCAGATTTTTCTAAACATCTTATAATGTACACTAGATACTTAGATGATATATTTATTATTTGGGACCATGAAAAAGATATGTTAGAGGCTTTTTTTGGAATACATAAATACTACGGTAAGATTTTTAAGATTTACATATCATGTCCATATGGAAAAAAATCACTTTTTTGGATATAGATATAGTATATAATAAAGAAATAAATATCTTAAAAACAAAAATACATAGAAAACCCACCTTTTCTAATGCATATTTGCATTATAATAGCTGGCACCCTGACCATCAGAAAAAAGCTATAATTAAAGGGCAGATGGTCAGGGCAGCCAGAATGGTCAGTGAAGAACAGGACTTTATAGAAGAACTAAAATATATTATGCAACTATTCATGAATAGAGGATATCCAGAACAATTTTGTGTTAAGATATACAATGAAGTAATAAATAAGAGACAAAATGGAATTTATACTGCAATATTAAAAACTGGCCCTATAAATAAAACAACATTAGATAGTCAAAGAATAATAGAGAAAGATTATTATAATAATGTTCCATTGTATATTATTAACTACAATGATTGTTTTAAAGAGATAGAGAGCATAATTAGAAAAAATTGGGATTTCTTTATGAATGAAAAAACTTGGAGACAGCTTTTTCAAGGTCCAATAAAATTTGTGTAGTAGACTTGCAAGGAACCACCACGAATCACCATGAATAAAAACGTTTATTGGGAGAGAGAACAAGCGCTTTCACGCACTAACCTAGTGCGCTTCCTCAGGTTACATTACAGAAGGCTAAGCCTTGTCTTTATATACAATGTATCCACCCTAATTAAACAATAATTAAGTCAAGCAATTTAGTCTATTTGTTACTATTTAAAGAAATAGCCAGCTTTTTCTAAAAACCATCAGTGTTGTTCCTAATAGTACCAAAAATATATATACACTTAGTACTAGTAAATGTAAGAGACATTTTAAAAACAAACCTTGCAGTCTCTAAATCACTAAATAGTTACATATTATTAAAAATTCGTAAAACCATGTATATCAAAACAGCAGTCTAGTTGCATGTAAAGCCATTTGTAAAAATTATGCATATGTGTAAGAGACATTTTAAAAGCAAATCTTGCAGTCTCTACATCACTAAATGATTACATATTATTAAAGATTCATAAAACCATGTGTAACAAAACAGCAGTCTAGTTGCATGTAAAGCCATTTATAAAAATTACGTATATGCAAATAAATAACGATAATCCATATACAATATACAAAAACAAATCAATAAGGTCATAAATTGCATGATAAATGAATCAACAATTTATATAAAATGTTGCACGAAATATGTGCAAGTGGTATGAGGCAAAAAGCAAGTAAAAGGAAGAGAAAAGATAAAAATATATGAAGGATGAAAAAAGACAAGTAAAAGAAAAGAGAATAGAGCGAGAAAAAATGAGAGAAAATCGGAAGAAGGGGGGAGGGGAGGGGGTAGGGGAGGAGGGGGGATAGGGGAAAGGGAAGGAGGGGAAGGGACGGGGAAAAAGGAAGGAAGGGGGAAGGGGGAAGGGGAGGAGAGATGAAAGGGAAAGAAAAAGGAGGTGAGGTGGGTTGTAAAGAAAAAAAGGCAGAACTGGAAAAATTAAAATTAAATAAGGGAGAAAAGAAAAAACCAAGAACTGAAAATCATGTAGCTCATCATGATATGATGGATGACTGCATCAAATATATTATTTAAAAACATGAACAACAATATTAATATGAAAAATTTCATATATTACCCAATAGTGCAGGTCTGATGCTTAACGCTGAGTTCAAACCTGGTTCTATATGTGCCCTAAGGTTATCTCCTTCTCTCCTATTATGATATAACATCTGCAAAACCCTAAATTTAAAAATATGTGACGGAAATTGTTGGCAGTGTCTGGCTAACACATTAGTGATATTTCCTTTTCTGATATCATACACATGGTTATAAATGCGGTCCTTAAACCTACGCGTGGTCATGCCCACATAGTAGGCCCCACAAGGTTCACATGTGGCTAAATAAATAACATTAGTCGTGTCACATGTCGCGTAGAATTTCGGCTCAAATACTATGCCTATGTCTGTAAGTTCAAGCCTTTGATCAGTGGAGATATATTTGCATACACAACATTTCCTACATGGAAAAGTGCCTTGTCTATAATTTGCCCTAATATCCACAGGTTCAATCTTCACCTTCTCCCTACACAACAGCCTCTTTAAATTCAAGCAGTTATTATATCTAAAACTTGGTTCAACACCTACTATTCTAGATAAATCCTTATCCATGCTTAATAGCTTCCAGTTGTTTTTAATAATACTCTTTATATGACCTACATCACTCGTATATCTGATATCATATTGAACTTTCCCTGTATTACTACATGACAAACTATTGTCATGCCATTTCTTATATATTAGCCTAGTTGTACCTAAGGCATTGCTTCTTTGGTTAGAAACCAGTTGGAATGGGTATCCCCTATCAATGAGACAATTTTCCTGAAAGTCCATTTGATGACTAACATCCTCTGGGCTATTACACAACCTAACTATCCTAGACATTTGATTTTTAGCCACATTCGGAAAAATGTGCCTGGGATGCATACTCTCATAGTGGAGGATGCCATTCCTCCAACAAGGTTTCCTAAATAGTGACGTTGTAATTACTCTCAGGTCATCCTTATGGATGGTTACGTCAAGAAAATTGACTTCACTGGTAGAGCATTCATATGTAAACCCTAGAAAGGTAGTAGTAGAGCCCATGAAATCTACAAACTCATCTAATGATTTGGCATCACCATTCCAGAAAAGAAGGATGTCATCTACGAAACGTCTGTAGAGAATGACGTTATTTTTAAATCTTTCATCATCAAAAATAAACATCTTCTCCCATTGATATACTGCCAGGTTAGCATAGGCATTAGCACGGGGGTTCCCATAGCCACCCCCCATGTCTGCCTATATATTCTATCTTGGAACAAAAAAATGTTGTTATTCAATGTTATATCCAAGAGAGTACAAACTGTCATTTGGTCAACATTTTCTAAATTACTAAGCTCAGTCATACAGCTCCTAACAGCATCAATCCCAAACTCATTGGGTATACTGGTGAATAAGCTTTTTATGTCTAGTGTGACCATCAACGTATCCTGTCTTAAATTCTTAAGTAACGAAGCATCCTTCAAATCTGTCAACAAGTTGAAGGAATTTTTCAGAATGGTGGATATACTGCCCACCAAAGGGTCTAATTTTGATTGCACAAACAAGGAGGCATTCTCCGTAACCCAGAGCTTCCCAGACACCATGGGGCGTAAAGGTGGTGGATGTATCCCCTTATGCATCTTGGGGAGCCCTTTGATAAGGGGAATCAATGGGGTCTCAATCATTAGAAAATCGTAGAGACATTTATCCACACATCTGGTCATGCTTTTTCAAGGTCCAATAAAATTTGTATATAAAAAGAGTCCATCTTTCAAAAACATATTAGAGAATAAAGGAAATAATAATAAATATAGCAACAGAAGTAAAGGCAATTTCAAATGTGGAACATGCACTATATGTAGTTACATATATTGTTCAGATACAGAAATAATAATCAATGGTTGTAAAATTAGGATAAATGGGCATTATAATTGTCTAACATCAAATGTAGTGTATATGGCTTTGTGTGAACAATGTAAAGCCTTCTATATAGGGAAAACAAAAAGACAATTTAGAGAGAGAATTAAAGAACATCTTTTAGATATACGACATCATAAGAGTACTAATGCTTTAGCGAGACATATAATTGACAATAATGACCATAGATTTAAATTTATGGTCATTAACCAAGTTAAATATGATTTGCAAGGGAAGACGACTATGTACCATTTAGATATGGAAGAACTGAAATGGCAAATACGTCTGAATTCATGTAACCCACCGGGTATAAATGAATATTTGAGTATTATGCCATTATTGAAATTGAATAGAGTCTATGGGAAATAGTTGATGTGTCATAAAAATAATAAATATAATAAAATATAGATACACATCAACAATATTTATGTATTACACATGTGGTTTAACTTATGTCAAAATATTTATTATATTTTTGATTTTAGTTAACAAAATTACTTAAGTAACATTTGTCAGCACTGTTTAAAATATATGCTCAATATATATGCTTAGTTTATTTAACTCAATTCATTTTATTATGTATTTAGGTATCATATATATTATATTACATTAGACCTTTAGTATATTGTTACATTCCATACAATATAAATATTATAGTTAGATGAAATATTATGGGTATTAATTTTTAAAAATATATATCACATACATACTACATTAGATAGGTGTTTTAATATATGTATAGTATAGGTAGGGTATGTTTTTTATGAATTGGTGTAGTTGATTATATTAATATATAATATATCATATGTATAATTAATCAAGTAGTTTTTAGTATAAGTTGTTTAATTTTTTATATACCAGAATGCATATATATTTTACATCATGCATTAGGTTTATTAAATATTGTTGTTACAATGGTTTTCAATAGTATGAAATGTGTTGCAAAAGAGACATTTCCCTTTTAAGCATCCATCATTGAAAATCAATTAAGTAATTATTCAATACATTATATTATATAAAAACCTTGTGTTGAAGTAATAGTATGTATTCTGAAGAAGTTCGTATGGACGAAACCTAGGTCAATAAAGCAGTTTTGTAGAAGGAATGTGTGGTGGCTCCTTGCTTGAATTGGTTCCAGTGCTACAAGTAGTATTTCCTTTCTTTAGCATTGGGTTTGCTTTTCATCTCCTTATTGGAATCGGCTACATCTTACTTTTTAACAATAGATGGGTAGCTTGTTCCAGAGTATGGGAAGTCTCTGGGACAGCAATCTATCCCTCCAGCATGTCCTGTTTATTGTGGTGACAAGGTTTAGGTCCCTAGAGCATGTAGCTCAGAGGGATTGGGATTTCTTTAGGTGTAGCATGTCCAACAGCTCTGGGTTGGACATAGCTTTATATGTTAGGCAGAGATCACCTTGAGTAGGCGATATGCTATGGAGGAAAGCTGGAGTTTTTTGAGACAGTCAGTGTAGGGCATCTGTTTGAGGCCAGTAATCCTCTTTGTGAGGTACTTCTGTGGCCTTTCCAGCTGCTGCAGATGTCTTGAGGTACATTCCAAAAGGGGCATTGTACTCTATAATAGGTCTAATGAATATCGAGTGGAAAACCAGATTTGATGATTTTCGAACAAAAAATACGAATACACATAGTAATGCAGGGGGGCAAGCTCCCCTGCACCCCTCACACCCCACCTAAATGCCGAATCTGCAGTGAGCGAATGCCAATGTGCATTCACTCATTGCACATTTGGACAATTTTTTTCGATTTTGTGGATATTTGGGAACCTCCTTTTAACCTTCTTGTAATCGCCTATGTGCAACATGCACATATGAAGATAAACCACATAAGTTATCATTAAGAGCCAAACTTCACTCCAAATCAAACAGTATTATGAATCTATTTCATGAAGATATTAATAAGATATTATCTGACAGATGATATTTTAGATGCTTTAAGGCTTCATTACATAAAGCGTTATAATTCTAATAACTCAAACAATAAAGCACTTGATGAAGTGTTGTATTCTCTTAATTTAGAGGTAATTCCAAACCATCTTAAAACAAGCCTTGAATAGCAAATATCCCTAAATGAAATTAAAGATAAAATTAAAAATCTTAAACCCAATAAAGCCCCTGGTATAGATGGCATCATTATAGAAATCTGCAAACTATTTCCTGCACCCACTATACCTTTACTTCACAAAACTTTGATTGAAGTATAAACTAAAAATACAATTCTACCTTCCTGAAAATACTCCCTGATCACCCCATTCTTAAAACCAGCAAAGACCCACAACTTTGTAAATCTTACAGACCAGTTTCTGTCTTAAATAATGACTGTAATTGAAAGTTCTACTTTCAGAAATGATAAATGATGGCCAATATGGATTCATATACAAAAGACATACTCATGATAATATTAAAAGAATCTTAACCCTTATTGAATTTCTAAACAGAGAAAACAAAGACGCCCTGCTAGTCAGCCTAGATATTGAAAAGGTCTTTGATTCTGTCAACTTGGATTATCTTTTTGGAATGCTAAATGCATTAGCATTTCCGTTGTCTTTTATTTCTGTGATAAAGATAGCTTATGTCAGATTGGGTCCTTTCACATCAAAATACATACCCGTAACTAAAGGTACTTAACAAGGCTGCCCATTGTCCTCTGTCTTATTTGCCCTTGTTATAGAAGTTTTAGCATCCTTAATAAGAAATAATGCAAAGATTAAATGTATTAGCATTTATAATTAGTATAATTCTAAAATAACTCATCTGATGATGTCATTCTTCATTCATTATGGGTTTTGGTTCCGTCCTTGGAATTGACTCGGCCAATGTAACAAGCTCATGCCGGCCAGAAACTGTCGAGCTAAGGTTATCCCTAGTGCCCCTCTCCTTATCTCCTCAGATCTTGTTTGCCGCATAGAGATTCAAGATGCATCAGGCCTGCTGTCAAGCAAAGTGTTATTTTTATTTTCAAATCTTTTAATATTACACCTTTAATTTTTCTCTAAAACCTCTATTTTCTTAGTCATTTTTGCAGTTATATAGCTCCCTTTACTCTGTGAGTGTTTTCTTCCCCATAATTACCTTGTTGTTATTTCTTCGTACCATTGCTGGTACAGGGCCCTTCCTTCCCCTTACCTCTTGGTAATCTTAATACCATCGTTAGTATTTTACCTCCTTTCTTTACCCTCTTGGGTATACTGTTGCTACTTTTGTTGATAAAAAAAAAAATCTTCCTTAGTGTGTGTGTGTGTGTGTGTGTGTGTGTGTGTGTGTTTTAACTGGATTCTTTCTGTTTGGATTTCTTACTGTTTTTCAAATTGCTGTTCCATTTCTAGTTGTTGATAATGGCTGATAAAAAAGGCACCACTGGTTTTAAGCAGTGTGATAAATGAGGCAGGAGACAAATTCTGATGGGCATCTCTCCTGCGTATTCTGCCTAGGAGTACCACACTTGCAGGTTCAACCTCCATGGGAGCTCTGCAAGGGCTTTAGTGCCCATATCTCAGCAGAGCGTAAAAACAAACTAATTTTAAAAGGTCTGCTAAAAACACCTTTATCGGAGGCTTTATCTGAAGCGGAGGTATCAACCCCTCCTAAAAAAGGGAAAAAAAGAGGAATCATTCGGTCCCAATGACTCATCAGTCACAGGAACCAAAGACTTCTAAAGCCCAGGCTCAGACCAAACCTAAGACTAAACTTACCAAACTGACAGCGACAACTGCTTCGGCATGGAGTTGAAAACTCCCTCCATGGTACCGACTTTGACTACGGAACCAACAATTGCTATAGTACCGACCCCTTCCCCAGTACTGCAGACCCTCTCTGCACCAAAGATCCCCGTAACAACTTTCAGGTCATTTGACCTTGGTGCCAAAGGTTGAGACATTAGCCAGGACCCGATACTCCCAGTCTATCTACCACCTATGTTGGGCAGCAGCTTAGTCCATTTTTTGACCGGCCAGAATCTCCATCAGGGATGTCCACCCATTCCACCAGGAACCTTTCAGAGCTTGATGTAGTCAAACTTGTGGATCTGCTTCTAACGGCCAGAGGCATCCCAACTCCATCCAGGACCTCACTACCACATGGAGACGAGGGTTTTTCTCCGCAGACTTCAATTTATATTCTTCCTTCGACTCCCAAACAAGTCTTGGAGCCCTCGATGGTGATGCCCCTCCCGGTGTCAGCTGCATCAGTTCCACTGGTGATCTCATCATGGTTCCAGATCCAACCCTGTGGACCACAGCTCAGTCGGAACTGACCCACCCCTGGGACCGTGACGGGTCTGTTGGCACGGATTTTTTTCTACTGCGCCGTCTACAGTTCCGGTTGCTTTGACAGCTTCCAGCCTTCTTGCTGCTCCTTCCCTGGAGGTGGGCTAGTCGGAGTGGGGTGTGACCCCGGTTCCAAGATTGTCTTTCTCATTTCCGGGCTCCCATCCCTCTTCAGGTGGGCCTGCCTTTCAGATTATGGAGAGGGTACTCACTTCAGCAGGCTCACAGTTGGCTCCTTCGATGCCAGAATGTCATGTATGTATGTCCTCTGGATCGCAGCTGACACAGTCCACTACACTGAGGCAATGGGCACAGGAGCAGCAAGATACCCTACCACAGCGTACCCTGTCTTCGGAGTCCCCTTCCCTCTGATGAGCCACCCCCGCAAGAGATCGTACACGAGGAAGCACGTTGATTCACCTGAGGAATCTCTCAATGAAGATACAGATTATGATGAGGAGAAGGGTCCCCACAGTCGCCCCCTGAAGATGTCTCCTTTGGAGACATACTAGAGATATTGAAACAGAGGGGTGAGTGGAAGCCCACTAACCCTTTCTTTGAGGAATCTGTATTCTTGTAAGCTTTCCATGCCCAGCCATCTACTTTGTGGTTGACCCCGCCTGCAGATGAGTTGGTCAAGCTCATGGTGCAGCACGCTTGGAAGGCCCCTGACACCGTTGAGACAATCCCCCAGAGACCAGACAAAATGCTCTCCCCCCAGAGGATCACCCCCACTGGTCCAAAGGCTTGGCAGTAGATGCTATGGTGGTTGTGGTGGCCACAAAGAAGGAACTCACAGAGGAGAGTCCTGCTGTCCATCCTCCAAACAGAGAGTCTTGGACGTTGGACAGATTAGGGAAGTGGGTCTACACTTCAACGACCTTTGCCATTCAGTCATTGAATTATTTGACACATTTTACCCATCTTCAAAGGGATCTGACCATGGATTTCTCATGAACACTGGCAGCAGCAGTGTCTGACGAGGTATGTGAAAAAGTTGCCTCCCAGCTTGCCATCCTAGAGGCAATATCTAATTCCTCCATGTGGTTGATTGCACATACAACCAAAGGGATGGCCAGAGCAGTGGGTTCAGGTGTTGTCTTGAGACGTCACACCTGGATGCGCTTGTGTAACTTTGTGAACACTTTCCAGTCTTCCTTTATCAATGCTCCCTTTGACACTTCCTCTCTTTTTAGTCCAAAGGTTAAAGACACATTAGCCAGGTGTGAAAAGGACGGCAACACCCTGTCTGCTGTGGGCACTCCCCAATGATCCTACAACAGAAATCAGAGAAGTGGAAAGATGTGGTTCAGGAAATCCCAAGGGCCTTTTCATGACACATGTAGATGTTCTTCGTGTTTCACTGTTGCAGTCATTACATTTGGGTTATCTGCTTGCAGGTAGCCCTCAGTCGGCCTGAATAACAAAGTCTTGGGTCCTGCGTCAGTTGCTGTCCCTTCTTCCATGACGTCAGGTCGACAGGGGTATAAAACCTGCAGCCGATGTCATTACATCAGTCTTTCTTGCCATGCGGTGCCTGAAGCAGAAGCAGTTTGTAAGTGCCGGTTGGCACTTTCGAGTTTCAGAACCAAAGTCTTCAACTAAAGCTAAGTACCCCTTTGGGGAAACATTTTCTTGCTCCTTACCGATGTCAGAAAGATTGCATTGCTTGTGGAAAGCAAATACCTCATAAAGATTTTCATTCGTACTGTATTCCTTGCCTAGGCCCTGACCACGACGTACTTTGCTGTCATCTGTGTATTTTCGCCTCTAAATATTTCGGTTCTCGGTTTAATTATGCAGAAATGTCATCAGTTAGCCATCCAACTACCAGGATTCCTAAAAACGCAACGATAAAGACAGAGACAGGCCGCCGAGGTCCAAAACTGCTGACGACGCTTCTCTTAAGCCAGTCGCCAGTTCGCCGGTACACAGTGAGGTGCTTTTGCAGCTCCTGATACCCGCTACTTCTGATTCGCAGGCCTCTACTGAGACCCATTCGACTCCGGTATGCCGTGAGATGCTTCAACTATGGAACCCGCGGATGTCTCTACCTTTGATGGGTCCGGAGCCACTGTGCAGGCATCGGCTTCTGAGGGTGTATTCAGGCCTACGGACTTGCATATTAAACCGACGTCTCCTTCTATTCTTAGGCCTAAATCTCGATCCATGCCTAAAAAACTGATGCCCAGGCCACATGCTCAGCCCTCTATGCCTAAAAAACAAATGATAAGAATGGCTGAAGATCTAATAACTGTAATCAGGGGTAGCCAACCCCCCCCCCTTTCTAAGAGGCCTAGGACTGAAGTGATTTATGAATCTTCTGACCAGGATTCTATTTTTTCAAATTCTTCTGATAGTCTGGATTTGCCCTTATTTACTTGAGGATTCTGATGCAGAGGACTCCATCCCCTCTGCTTCCCCTCCAGAGGATTTTTTCTTTTGGGGAAACCTTATATACTCTAAGGGAGCATTTCCACTGGGAAAGCCAGGATTTTTCTGATTAAAAAAAAGGCTTAGGGATTTCTTACTCCTACCTCAGCATAGGCCTTTAGCTATTCCTCCTGTACTAGACATTGTTGATGCTTTTTCGGAATCTAGTTTGGCCCCTGATTCCTTGCCTCCTGCTCCCAGAAAACCAGACAGATACTACAGGGTTCCTGAGTCACACAAGTTTCTTTTTAAAAATCCTATTGCTGACCCAGAGACTATTTCACAAGGGGCCCAAGGGCATTAAGGCTTCTACTGCTAAAAATCCTACCCCTTCTGATAGAGACTCCAGGGTGCTGGATAGATGGGGTAAGAAGGTTTACACTTCTGCAACCTTGGCCATTAGGGCTTTAAACTGCCAGTTTCATATGTTAAAAGTATCAGCAACATGTTATTGGATTGCATAAACAGAAAATTATGTTGATTCCTGACTGTGTGGAAAATAAAGAATTACAGCATTTAATGCATTCTGCTGAACAAGTTGGAAAACATACTTTGCAATGTGGATGTTCTTCATTCCACATTGCTGCAGTCCTAACTATTGGGTAGTCCGCTGTCCAGTCGGCCCGAATACCAAAGTATATGGCTGACGTCGGTCAAGGCGCATTAGACTGACGTCAGTACGTCAGGGTACTAATGCGCATGACCGACGTCATATCCTCAGTCTTTTTTGCCGCATGGTCCGATGCAGAAGCAGTTTTGCGAGTGCAGGTTGGCGTTCTGAAAGTTTCTGAAGTCAGAGTTTCAGACCGAATCAAAGTTGGCTAAGTACCCCGTTGGGGAATATTTTGGTTTTTTCTTGCCTCAGTATTTAACCGGATGTCAGAAAAAGTGAATAACTGTATTTCTTGTGGGAAACAGATACCTCATAGGGATTACCATACTTTGTGTATACCTTGTTTAGGGCCTGAGCACGGCGTTGTTGGATGCCGCTCTTGTGCTAGATTTAACAAACGCACTATTAAGAGAAGGTTAGACTGTGCCAGGTTAGTTTTTGGGAAGCGTTGTAATTATAAAATGCCGCCGGATGCTCCGGCCGCCGCCAAAAAGCGCAAGGATAAAGCAGCAAAGCCTAGAGTGGAGGAACCGACAGTCCCGGACGTCGGTTCTTTAGAAGGCTCAGTGGAGCCGGAGGTTTTGCCAGGAGTTTCTTTGGAGTCTCAGGGAGAGACTTTACTGTTACAGGATGTGTCCTCTCAGGAAGTAGGCCAGGCTGAAGGGGCTTCTCAGGTGGCTGTTCTTCCCTCTCTTCCTAAGGTGGTTAGGGCCTCCCCTTCTGTTTCCAAGGCTTCCTTAAGAGGCAGGCCTAGTTTATCTTCAGTGGGGTTTCTCCAGTGTTTCAGGGTCTTTGCCTAAGAAGCATATGCTAAAATGGCAGAGGATTTGATTACTATGATTAGAGGTTCTATGCCCCTCCTGATAAGAGGCCTAGGGTGGAACCTGAGTTTGAGAGTTTTGAGCAATGTTCGAGGCTTCTGAGTCTTCTGAAGACTTGCAGGAGTATCCTCCTTATTCTGATTCTGATGTGGATGATTCTACTCCTTCAGCTTCGCCTCCTGAGGATTTTTCATTCTCAGAGACTCTGCATTCCATGAGGGAGCATTTTAAATGGGAAGGTCAAGATTTCTCTGATTCCAGGAAGAGGCTTAGGGAATTCTTGTTTTTACCCCAGCATAGGCCTTTAGCTATATCTCCTGTTCTGAATGTGGTAGAAGATGTTTTGCAGAGGCTTCCTGAATCCTGATTCTTTGCCTCCTGCCCCAGTTAAACCGGATAGGTACTATAGGGTGCCTGAGGCTCATAAGTATCTTTTTAAGAGTCCTAGGGCAGACCCGGAAACTGTTTCTCAGGGGCCTAAAGGTGTGAAGGCTTCTGTTGTTAAAAATCCTGTTCCTCCTGATAAAGAGGCAAGGGCTTTGGATAGATGGGGAAAGAAAGTGTATACTTCTTCCACTTTAGCCATGAGGGCGTTGAATTGTCAGTTTCACATGTTAAAATATCAGAATTATCTCCTTTCACAATTGAAGTCTAAGGTGGATGCTCTGGCTGAAGGTATTGAGTGTA
Organism: Protopterus annectens; assembly: GCF_019279795.1. NCBI lineage: Eukaryota > Metazoa > Chordata > Ceratodontiformes > Protopteridae > Protopterus > Protopterus annectens. Next base: position 1,436,070,139 of record NC_056732.1, read on the forward strand.
AAGAGTTGCAGGATTTAGTTCATGTCTCTGAACAGGTGGGAAAGCATTCCTTGCAGTGTGGTTTTGATGCTGTGCAGGCCTCCTCGAGGGTGGCTGCCACTGGTTCTGTTCTTCGTAGGCACGCCTGGTTGAGAGATCAGAATTTAGCTAAGCATGTTAAGACAAGAATTTTGGATGCTCCTTTACAGTCTGATGTGTTGTTTGGTTCGCCTGTGGAAGCAGTTTTAAAGAAAATGGAGGACAAGGCTAAGTCTATGCAAACTGTTAAGGATTTTTTGCAGGTGCAGCCCCCAAAGTTTAGTAGAAATTGGCCTACTAAGGGATGGACATATCCTGCTTACGATTCCCAGTCTAGGGGTAGGTCTAGACGTGGTAGGGGCAGAGCTCAAGGTTCTTTTAGGCCTAGAACAGGGAGTTCACCTGCTCAGACTTCTGGTGAGGGTAGGGGTCAGTCCTTTCGTAAACAGACCCAATGACCTGCCTTTTCAGCTGCCAGTACATTCTCGCCTGGCAGCACCTTTGGGAGGAAGGCTGTCTCTTTTCAAAGAAAATTGGGATTTAATTACCCAAGACAGATGGGTTCTGGATATCATTCACCACGGTTACAGGTTTTATTTCCATACCTTGCCTCCTTTCAAAGGCATGCCAGACATTCCTCCTCTACAAAGACAAGAGGCTCACAAGCAAATTTCTCTGTTGCTCCAAATAGGGGCCATTCAGCCAGTTCCTGTGCCAGAAAGGGGCCTAGGATTTTATTCTCGCCTGTTCCTAGTACCAAAGAAGGGGAACACGTGGAGACCAATTTTGGATTTATCTATCCTCAACACTTATCTGGACATTCCCAAGTTCAAAATGTTGACGTTACAACAGCTTTTACCCCTGCTGGGCAAAGATCACTGGATGGTAACTTTAGATCTCAAGGAAGCTTACCTTCATGTGCCTATCAGACTAAGTTGCAGGAAGTATCTGCGTTTCGAGCTGGGAATTTTCATTATCAGTTCTCTGCATTGCCCTTTGGCTTATCTACTGCCAGAGTATTCACAAAGGTTCTGGCTCCAGTGATAGCTTACTTCAGACTAAAAGGAATTCAAATCTATCCTTACTTGGACGACTGCCTGATTCTGGCTCAAGAAAAGGAAGACCTTTACAGCATTTGGAATATGTGATAGCAGTGCTAAGATGCCTAGGGTATTCTGTGAACGAAATAAAGTCCAGTCTAGTACCCTCTCAAGACATGTGCTTTCTGGGTGTGAGACTGAATACAGCAGCTCAGATGGCCTTTTAACCCCGGACAAACAAAAGAATCTTTCCAGTTACTTCCATCACCTATCTCTTCAGTCCGGGCTGACTGCAAAGACAGTCCTTCAAGCCTTAGGGTTCATGGCATCTTGTATTCTGGTGCTTCCCAATGCCAAACTGCATATGAGGAAGCTGCAATGGTATCTCAAAATGTATGGACACAGCACTGCCAGGATTTGGACACTGTCATTCAAATAATACCTTGCATTCGAAAGGAATTTTTGTGGTGGGCTCAGGAATGTCACCTAAACAAGGGACTCTCTGTGACCCGGCCAGAGGCGAGTCAGATTCTAACGACAGATGCCTCAGACATTGCTTGGGGAGCTCATCTAAATGGAAAGTGGATACAAGACAAGTGGCCTGCCAGACTACAGCATCTACATATCAACATGAAAGAGATGTTAGCAGTCCAGTTTGCATTAATGGCTTTCAAGAAGTTACTTCTTCCAGGGCAGGTGTTGATTCTAACGGACAACACAACTGTCATGTGGTACATCAACAAACAAGGGGAACACATTCTTACCCGTTGTGCAGGCAAGCAATGATTTTATGGGAGACTGCGCTCAGCCTGCAACTAACTCTTCAGGCAAGGTTTCTGCCAGGAGCACAGAACTCCTTAGCAGATGTGTTAAGCAGACAAATCATGGATCCCCACGAGTGGAAACTGGATCTTCATGTATTTCAAAAATTGACAGTGTCATGGGGAACTCCAGACATAGATCTGTTCGCTTCTCCACTAAACCACCAGCTGCCAAAGTTTTGCACAAAGAGGTTTCATCACACAGCTTGGAAAGTGGATGCTCTTTCTTTCAGTTGGAAAAATCTTCATGTGTATGCCTTTCCACCTCTGCCTCTTCTCCCAAAGGTGCTCCTAAAGGTCAGACAAGACAAGCCAAGGATGATTTTAATAGCTCCAGATTGGCCTCGGCAACACTGGTACCCATTACTGAGGAGTCTGGTAAGGAAGCCTCCATGGCCTTTACCTGTGATTCCACACCTGTTGTCTCAGAGGGACGGTCACCTGCTCAATGTCAAGCTCCACTCTCTTCATCTAACAGCCTGGCATATTCTGTTTTGAAACACAGCAGGTCTCAACTTCCTCAACAAGTTTTAAATGTGATTATGGAAGCCAGAAGACCTAGTACAAGGAAGGTGTACGCAGAAAAATGGAAGAGATTTTTATTTTGGAGTGCAGCAAACAATTTGGAGATTTCTGAGCCTAATTTGAATGCGGCTCTTCAATATCTTACTGAGTTATTGGACAAAGGTTTGTCTTTCTCTTCCATTAAGATTCATGCTGCAGCAATTTCAGCTCACTATGATTGTGATCCACCATTGTTTTCATCCTTTGTTCAAGCAATTTCTTAGGGGGGCAAAGAATTTAAGACCCCCACGTAGAGCTCCTACTCCTGCTTGGGATCTCAATTTTGTGTTGGAGAAGCTTACTCTACAACCTTTTGAGCCTGCGGCTACTGCTGACTTGAAATACTTGTCATGGAAGACTGCTTTTTTGTTGGCCATTACTTCTGCAAGAAGGGTTTCTGAGTTGCAGGCCCTTATGGCGGTTGAGCCTTTTTTGATTTTTCATAAGGATAGGGTATCATTACGTACTAATCCATCCTTTATGCCTAAGGTGGTTTCTAGTGTGGCTTTAAACCAAACTATTCATTTGCCTACTTTTTATGCAGATCCTCAAAATAAAGGGGAAAAGATTTTGCATACTTTAGATGTACACAGGCAATTGCGTTATTATTTAAGCAGGACTAAGGATTTTAGGCAGTCTCAGCAGTTGTTTGTTTCTTTTGCTTTGAGTTCACAGGGAAAGCCTGTGTCAAAACAAACTATTTCTAGGTGGATTGGATTTTGCATTGCATTTTGTTATTCCCATCATGGCAAGGAGATTCCAGCTGGGATTAGGCCTCATTCCACTAGGGCTACTGCCACTTCAACTGCATTTCTAAGGGGGGTGGCAACTAAGGATATTTTGGAGGCAGCTACTTGGAGTTCAGTGCATACTTTCTCTAAGCATTATCACCTTCCTCTCTACTCTAAGTCTAGGGCTGGTTTTGCCACAGCTATTTTGCAAGGCATGTTGTCAGCTCCTATTTCCTTATGATTTGCCAGCCTCCCTTACCTCTGCTTTGGGATTCTACCCAATAGTTAGGACTGCAGCAATGTGGAATGAAGAACATAGTACAGTTTTGTACCTACCATAAATGTAGATGTTCGAGGATCCACATTGCTGCAGTCCAATTTACCTCCCTCCTTCCCTCTGTGTTTAGGGGTGGTTGTGTAGGTGAGGTTATATTCTGGTACTTTTGTATATATTGTACATATTTTTGGTGCAGGTATGTTTGCAGTTTTTGGTATTGGCCTTGTCTTTTTAGGGTCTTCTGACATCTGGGGCAAGAAAAGACTGAGGATATGACGTCGGTCATGCGCATTAGTACCCTGACGTACTGACGTCAGTCTAATGCGCCTTGACCGACGTCAGCCATATACTTTGGTATTCGGGCCGACTGGACAGCGGACTACCCAATAGTTAGGACTGCAGCAATGTGGATCCTCGAACATCTACATTTATGGTAGGTACAAAACTGTACTTTTTGATTCATTAGAAGCCTCTTGCAGGGCCGCTGTTACTGGGTCTGTGCTCAGAAGGCATGCTTGGGTTAAGGAGCAATCTTTGCCTGATCATGTTAAAGCAAAATTGTTGGATGCTCCCTTAAATCAGGACCGCCTGTTTGACAACAAGGCTGAGGAAGTTCTTAAAAAGATGGACGATAAAGCTAAATCTATGCAAACTGTTAAATATTTCTTACAAGTTCAGCCACCTAGATTTAGTAGCCACTGGCCTTCTAAGAATTGGTCCTGTCCAGCCCCTTCCAGGTCTTCTCAAGCCAAACCCAGACACAGCAAAAACTCCAGGTTTCAATCAAAGGGGACACACAGGACTAAGCAGTGGGGGGCTTCCACTTCCAAATCTGGGAGTAATAAGATCCCCCCCCCTATGATAAACTGTCCCAATGACTTCCTTTTAAAATTTCCAAGCACTTATCAACTGGCTGCCCATTTGGGGGGAAAGATTGCTCTTCATGCAAAGAACTGGGAACTCATTACCCAGGACAAATGGGTTTTAAATATAGTGTCCCAGGGATACAGATTTCACTTCCACACATTGCCAACACCAAGCAGGTGGCCAGACCTACCCCCAAATCAATGGGCAGAGGCCTAAAAACAAGTACTTCCTCTCTTAAGCATGGGGGTTATTCAACTGGTACCAGAAGAGGAAACGGGACAAGGATTCTATGTGAGACTTTTCCTGGTACTCTAAACTCCTTTTTGGAGATTCCAAAATTCAAGATTCCGACTCCAACAATTACTTCCTATGCTAGGCAAATATGCCTGGTTGGCAACACTAGATTTAAAAGCATACCTGCACATCCCAATCAGGGAATCTTGCAGAAGATACCTACGCTTCAAAGCAGGCTACACACACTATCAGTTCTCTGCACTGCCCTTTGGCTTATCTACTGCACCCAGTGTATTCACAAAGTGCCTAGCTCCAGTTATGCATTTTGCAAGCAAAGAAATACTCAAATATACCCATACCTGGATGATTGTCTAATTCAGGCAGAAAGCCGGGACATACTTTTGAATCATCTGGCTTTTGTACAAAGGGTTCTAACTTGGCTGGACTACACCATAAACGAAAAGAAATCACATCTGGTACCCTGTCAACAAATTGTATTCCTGTGAGCAAGCTTGAATACAACTTCCCAGATGGCCTACCTCACACCAGAGAAACAAATTCATTTGACAACCTATTTCAAACAAGTGGCTACAAAGTCCCTGCTATCTGCAAGACAAATACTACAAGCCGTGGGGTTCATGGTCTCCTGCATTCTTCTAATGCCATATGCAAGACTGCATATGAGGAAACTACAGTGGTATCTAAAAACCCTATGGTGTCAACATTCTCAGGATCTAGAAGCAATGATTCCTATCATGCCTTGCCTATGCCTAGAGTTCCTTTGTTGGGCAGAGGCCTGCCACCAAAACAAGGGACTACCTTTCACACTGCCCCATGCCACCCAAACCCTAAAAACAGACCCATCAGACTATGCATGGAGGGCTCACCTGGCAGGGAAGTGCATTCAGGTCAAATGGAACCCAAGTCAAATGCACCTGCCTATCAATCAAAAAGAAATGTTAGCTGTACAGAATGCTCTGATAGTCTTCAAGGACCACATTCTTCCAGGACAACTAATGGTAAAGACGGACAACACCACAGATGTTCATCGTGTTTCACTGTTGCAGGCATTACAATTGGGTTATGCTGCTGGCAGGCTACCCGCAGACAACCTGAATTCCAAAGTCTAGGTCCAGCATCGGTTGCTGTCGCCTCCTCCCTGATGTCAGTGTGCCAGGGGTATAAAAGATGCAGCCGATGCCATTTTCTTTAGTTTTTCTTGCCCCAGATGTCAGGTGCCCCTAATATGGTAGGCTAAATTATGCCAATGAGCATGCATGCACAAAAAACAACTTTTCTTTCATCTACAAGCAAATACACTACATAGGTTGTATAGAATAGAGAAGTACAGATAAGTCCCAGCAAAGGAAAAAGGGGGTGGTGGGAGGGTAACCTGGACTGCAACAGTGAATACACTGAAACATCTACATTTATGGTAGGTACACAACTGTACTATGTTCATCGTGTTTCACTGTTGCAGCCATTACAATTGGGTTGAATCCCAAAGCTAAGGTTGGGAGGCTGGTGCTAAATAGGATTAGAAGAGGCTATCAGGCCCTGCAGAACTGCAGTAGCAAATCCTGCCCTGGATTTAGAGTAGAGAGGTAAATGATAGTGCTTTGTAAAAGTAGGCACTGAACTCCAAGTTGCAGCCTCTAAGGTATCTTTGGTTGGTACTCCTCTGAGGAAGGCTGCTGAAGTGGCTGCTGCTCTGGTTGAATGTGGCCTAATGCCCTTAGGCACTGATTTCCATGCTGTGAATAGCAGAAATGAATGCAGTGACCTATCCACTTTGAAATAGTCTGCTTTGAGATAGGCTTTCCTTGTGATCCTGCAGCATATGCCACTAGAAGTTGTTCAGTCTTTCCAAAAGCTTTGGTTCTGTCCAAGTAGAAGCATAGCTGCCTGTGAATGTCCAAAGAATGCAGGATTCTCTCACCCTTATTCTGTGGGTTTGATAGAAGATAGGCAATTTACCTCAGATTTTACAATAATTAACTGAGATGCTTCACAAGGGCCTGTCTTTTTCCCCCCATTAAAATCCACACCTCAGCCATTTCAGCTCATTATAATGCAGAACCCCCCCCCTTCTCTCATCCACTGCTCAAACAGTTCCTCAGAGTGGCCAAAAATTTAAGACCACCCAGGAGAGCTCCAACCCCAGCTTGGGACCTTAACTTTGTATTGGAGAAACTCACTCTACCTCCTGCAGACCTAAAATTTCTTTCTTGGAAAACAGCTTTCTTTTTAGCAATCACTTCAGCTAGAAGGGTATCTGAATTACAAGCCCTTATGGCAGTGGAGCTTTTCATCATCTTTCATGCGGACAGGGTGTCCCTCAGAACCAATCCATCCTTCATGCCCAAGGTGGTATCCAGTGTGGCTCTCAGTCAGTCCATTCATTTGCCAACCTTCTTTCCCAATCCACAGAACAAAGGGGAACGGATATTGCATTTCTTAGATGTGCACAGACAACTCAGATTCAACTTGGACAGGACTAAACCTCAAAGGAAAACTGAACAACTGCTGGTAGCATTTGCTGCAGGGGCAGAGGTGAAGGCTATTTCAAAGCAAACCATTTCTAAATGGATAGGCCATTGCATTCATTTCTGCTATAAGCACCATGGAAAACCTATCCCCCCATGGGATCAGACCTCACTCCACCAGGGCTGCATCTACCTCTACAGCCTTTCTCAGAGGCATCCCTACCAGGGACACCTAGAAGCTGCCACCTGGAGTTCTGTACATACTTTCACCAAGCATTACCATTTGCCAATTTTCTCTAAATCCAGAGCTGGCTTTGCCACTGCAGTCTTGCAGGCCCTTATAGCTGGTCCTAATGCTATCTAAATTCCTCCTCCCAACCACAGCTTTGGGAATCTACCCAAATGTAATGACTGCAACAGTGAAACACGAAGAACATAGTACAGTTGTGTACACTTGCCATAAATGTAGATGTTCGAGTGTATTCACTGTTGCAGTCCTGGTTACACTCCCTCCAGCCCCCTAACGTCTTTTGGCTATACCTCTACTTTCCTTTACTATGCTTAAAAGCCTTTTTGATGTATTTGCTTTTTTGTTGGCGGTATATCATTGAACGTTTATTTTTAATTGCTCCCCATTGGGGGTGCACCTGACATCTGGGGCAAGAAAAACTGATGTAATGGTGTCGGCTGCATGTTTCATGGAAGAAGGGACAGCAACCAATGCAGGACCCAAGACTTTGTTAATCAGGCAGACTGAGGGCTACCTGCAAGCAGATAACCCAAATGTAATGACTGCAACAGTGAATACACTCTAACATCTACATTTATGGTATGTGTACACAACTGTACTTTTTTCCCCGGGGTAGCGGGGGAAACTCACAAGGAAGACCCCCCCTGTGGCAGATGCGGCCCGCGTAACCAGGGCTCCAGAGATTCCTTTTCTTGGCAGCCCTACCAACGCTCCTGAACAGTGTCCCAATTGCTTACCCCTAGAAGCAGTTAGGGGATGATGCTCTCTACACCACCTAGCCTGGCATACAGTAACATCAGATTCCTGGGTGATTTCAACTACCCTACCATTAATTGGACAAACTACTCGGGTACCAACACCTTTGCCCAACCCTTCTTGGAATTCATAAATTCCAATGCCCTGGACCAACTAATCCGTAGTCCTACCAGGGGCTCAAATATCCTAGACCTGGTCATTACCAACATGGGAGATCGATGCTCCACACCAGTGGTCACCCCCTCGTTGGTCAGATCTGACTATAAGCTAATCACCCTTGACATCCACATCCCACCCCCACCCCCCAGTAGGGAAACCATAAAAAACTTCTCCAAAACCAGCTTCATGCTACTCAAGTCAGAAGTGACAAACTTCATGACACCCATGCAGATGGGAACTGAAAGTTCTACCGCTGAATCCTACACTAAGGCACTGTACGAGCACATCCACTCATGCATGGATCATGTTATTCCAAGCAGAACAAAGATGGTCTCCTCCAAAAAAAGGAACCTAATCTGGTGGTCCCCTGCCATAAACAAATTATACAACAGAAGGAAGAAACTGTTGTAGAAAATAGGAAAATTCCAGGATGCAAAAAACTCCCTTACCAGCCTCAGTAAGAAGCTGAGATCCCTCTTAAAATCCTGCAAAGTTAGTTACGAAAATAAAATTGCCAAAGATTCCAAGGACAACTACAAGGCATTCTATAGTTATGTCAAGAATCTAAATGGCAATGCTCAGATCTGCCCTGGGCTACAATATAATGGCATTAAATCTACTGATCCTAAGGATATTGCCAATATCCTGGCAGATCATTTCAGTGCAAACTTCACCCCCCCTCTCCCCCCCTAAAAGGTCAATCGCAATACCAAAAGATTGCCAAATTCTGGTAATCATGGCCACACAGGTAAAAAATGCACTCACCAAAGCTAAGGATACAGCATCCATGGGACCAGACGACATCCCGGGCTGTGTACTACATGAACTGCAAAATGAACTGGCACCTCATCTAAGTGTCATGTTTAGTCAAAGCCCCACCTCAGGCTTTGTGCCCAATGAGTGGTGCACAGCTACAGTTATCCCACTCCACAAGGGGGGATCCACCTTGGATCCTGGGAACTATCGTCCCATCAGTCTGACGAGCCTGATCTGCAAAGCCCTGGAAAGCATTATCATGGAACTTATAAACAAAGACATTGGCAACCTTCAAACACTGGACCCCACCCAGTTTGGTTTCATAAAGGACCTGGGCATTAATCCCTATTGATGGGTTGCCAACTGACATACTGACAGAACCCAGACTGTTAAAGTAGCTGACTCAAAATCCAGCTCCAGACAAGTGGAGTACTTCAGAGTTCAGTCCTGGGACTGGTCTTGTTTGGCATCTACTTCTCTGAAGTACATGCCAGAATTGAGGGACTCTGGCTAACAAAGTTCACAGATGACTGCAAACTGGGAGCCATTATTGAATCTCCAAATGATGTGGATATTCTACAAAAGGGCCTTACAGAAACAGATGCTTGGTGCCAGAGCCATGGGCTCAAGCTCAATGACAAGAAATGTATAGTTATCCCCTTTGGGAAAAACCATGTACCCTTGAATTACCACGTAAGTGGCAGTACACTAAACACTGAAAGTGTGATAAGGGACTTAGGGACACAGGTGGACAGTGGTCTCACCTTCAATAACCACATAGCCACAACAGTCAGGAAATCCTTGTATGTCACACACCTCATCACTAAGGGCTTTTCATCCAGAAAAAAAGGAGATCATTGTCCCACTGTACTCATCCCTCATTAGACCCTTTATAGAGTACAACGCCCCGTTTGGTAGGTACCTCACAAGACATCTGCAACAACTGGAAAGGACACAGAAATACCTCACTAAAAGAATCACAGGCCTAAAGCAGATGCCCTATGCTGACAGTCTAAAAAAACTCCAGTTATACTCTGTCGCATGTCACCTACTCAAGAGGCGATCTCTGCTTAACATACAAGGCCATGTCAAACCCAGTGCTGTTGGACATGCTACACTTAAAGAAATCCCAATCTGTCAGAGCTACACGCTCCGGGATCTAAACCTTGTCATCACAATGAACAAAACATGCTGGAGGGATAGGTTCCTGACCCAAAGACTCCCCATACTCTGGAATAGACTGCCCATACATGTCAAGCTGAGAGTCTCTTTGGCCCTCTTCAAAAGGAACTTTGACAATTGGATGGGAAATAGGAAATTCACCTTGGGGATCACATCAGTCGCCCTGCTAGAGAGGGGACCAGGAAGGAAATATTCTGGGAAGAAATAGCCAGGGAATTGTTATGGCTAGATTTGTATCGGCCCTAGGGCCGATAGCATAGTACTAACCTATGAACCTATTCTTGGGTGCAGGCGATAAATTCCAGAGGTTATCACATTCCCTTCGATCTTTACCCGAAGCCGCAAAGGCGAATCCCTGACATTTCACCCAGTCAGTGGGACTTAGCAGCACAAGAAATTCAAAGGCTGCTCAAAAAAAGAGTCATCCAAACAGTCCCAATGGACCAACTAGGATCCGGATTTTACTCAAGATTCTTTTTAGTGCCAAAAAAGACAGGCGACTGGAGGCAAATTTTTAGACCTCAGCATCCTGAACAAGTTCATCAAACAAACCAAATTCCTGATGGTCAAGGTTCATTTAATCCTCCCATTTCTGGAAAAAGATGATTGAATGTGCTCGATAGACCTCAAGGATGCATATTACTATATAAAATTGGACAAGCACTCCAGGAGATATCTCCATTTCCAGCTGGGAGCCAATCATTACCAATCCTGAGAGCTGCCCTTTGGTCTCTCCACAGACCCCAGAGTGATCACCAAATGTATAGAGTAGTAACAGCTCACTTGAGACTGCAAGGATTCAGGTTGTTTCCATATTTAGACAATTGGATCTTTACAGCTCCCACAAAGCATCTACTACTTCTTGCCTTGCACTACATCCTACAGCTGGCACAGCTCTTAGGTATCTCAATCAACAAAGAAAAGTCAAAACTAGAACCTTCTCAAAGCCTAGAATTCGTAGGAGCAACATTCAACATGAGGTCATGTCTTGTTGCTCTTCCTCATCACAGACTACAGAGGCTAAGATCTCATCTCTGGGTGATATTCTCTCAGGACAAAGTCCCAACCCATTTAGTACTTCAACTGATAGGATCAATAGCAGCAACAATCACCATAGTTCCCCTAGCCAGACTCCATATGAGGATATTACAATGGCTCCTAGCATCACAGTGGTCCCTATTAACACATTGTATGTCCCACCCAATAAGCATAACAAACCACTGCAAGAAGGATCTGAATTGGTAGATGAAATCATAAATGGAGTGGACGCATCCCTGATGGGGTGAGGGGGCATTTCCAGGAAAAGACAGTCCAAGGCACTTGGTCCCCTTAGAGGCCAATTTGCATATCAATGTCCTAGAACTGAGGGCAGTGCTTCTGGAGTTGCAAGCATTCCAGTCTGCTCTCCCATTGGGGACAATTGCTATCCATTCGGACAACGTGTCGGTCGTATAGTATATCAACAAACAAGGGGGAACCAGATCCTACCCGTTATGTTGGGAAGCCATGAGAGTATGGCAATGGGCAATAGCCTCCAACTGCTTTCTGGTAGCAGCGCACATTACCAGGAACTCCAATGTGACTGCAGACAAACTGAGCAGATGCATTCTGCCTCACGAGTGGTCTCTCAATCCCAAAGTAGCGTTGGAGATTTTTCATCGCTGGGGTCAGCCTTGCTGCTATCTATTTGCATCTCCCTTCAACCACAAATACAGCAGCTACTTTGCCCTAATCCCCCCTTAGGGGGGGAGTATTGAGGGATGCTGTTGTACATGATTGGCCCCAGGGACTGCTTTATGCTTCCCCCCCCATTTAATCTGATCCCACTATTTCTAAAGAAAGCACATTGGTTGAAAAGCAAAGTAATCCTCATTGCTCCCTGTTGGCCCCACCAAGTCTGGTTTCCCTTCCTTTGGCCTCACCTGTTCCACTGCCCATGGACTCTGGACCTGACTCCTGGATTATTGTCGCATCCACAGGGGTTGATCCATCCAAACCTTTCCAGCCTCAAGCTGACAGTTTGGTACTTCCACTTCCAGTAATTGCCAGGCAAAGTAATCTGTCTTCCCCTGTGCAGAAAATACTATTAGCTTCCCATAAACTGTCCACAAGAAAAATGTATTATAGTAAGTGGAACAGATTTGTGTTGTGGTCTCGAGAAAAAGAACTTGACCCCTTTTCAGCTCCAGTTAATACAGTCCTGAAGTATTTGTCAACCATACTCCATTCAAAAGCCTCAGCTTCTACCATTAGAGTCCATTTAGTAGCTATCTCTAATTTCCGTAATGGTTTTGAGGATTTCTTTTTAATATCTCACCATCTCTGCAAAACCTTCTTAAAAGGAGTCATGCATTTGAAGCCACCCTTTAAAGAGGCCACTGAACCTTGGAATTTGACACTAGTCTTAAGAGCCTTGGCTCATCGACCCTTTGAGCCAGCTGCCAATTGCAATATAAAGTTCTTGTCTTGGAAGACTTTATTCCTGGTAGCCATCACATCAGCCAGGAGAATATCTGAATTACAGGCCTTGTGTTAACACGCCCTTACATAGTTTTTCCCAAAGCGAGAGTATCCCTTCGGACTAACCCCTCCTTTCTAATCAAAGTTGTATCAGACTTCAATATTAATCAGTCGCGTTTATATCACGTTATCAAAAGATGAAAATAGCAAACTCTGTTTCTTCAAACCTAAAATATCTAAACCACATAATATCGAACATTCAGAACAGCAAATTTTTTCCTTGGGAAAATATTCGCTATTCCGAAACACATACACACAACACAAGCACACCTAAAAAACATCAATACACACACATACACTTATAATCCTACAACTAACCCTACACTAAACTATACATATACTACTATCAATCCACTTACCTTAATCCAAACCCTAACCCTAAGGTCCGTCATTATCACACACTCACCTAACCCCCGCCCTAACCCTAACTCACTTAATCCACCCCTAAACCTAATTCACGTAACCTGCGCCCTAACCCTAACTCACCTAACCTGCACCCTAATCCTAACAACCACATAATCGTACACTTGCCTGAACCTAACCCGTAAATCTCCACCACAGCGCTGAAAATAGCGAAGCCACAGAACTGGTCAACCAACTTCTTTCCCTAGGAAAGAATTCGGTGTTCTGCAGCTTCACTATTTTTAGCGTTCGATTAAAACGGGTCGATATTAGAACATTCGAAGTTTTAAAACTTCGATGTTCTGATATAGACCCAGTCAATCCATTGGCCTGCCAGTTTTCTTCCCAAATTTTTCTAACAAAGGAGAATATTGTCTACATTTATTGGATGTACATAGACAATTGCGTTTGTACTTAGACAGGACTAAATCATTCCGGACGTCAGACCAATTGTTCCTGCCCTTTTCAGGAACCAAGTTAGGTAAATCAGTTTCTAAAGTCACCTTGGAAAAATGGTTGAGAGATTGCATTTCCTTTGTCTATTTACAAAATAAAATGTGTTTAGCAACTAAAGTCAAGGCACATTCAACCAGATCAGTTGCCACTTCCATAGCTTTTCATTTGAGAGCTTCTATGGACGACATCTGCGCAGCAGCTACTTGAGCTACCCCTCATACCTTTATCACTCATTATAAATTGGACATGGTCTCTAGGGGGAGAGCATACTTTGGCTCAATGGTGAACCAAAAATACACTCTCCAAATCCAAAAATATAAGAATACAACGAACACAACACCAGCAGTCAATAGATGTGAATATCTTATTTAATTCTGGTACCTCGGCCTTCGCCTTCTTAAGGAATACATTTGTGATAACAAACACCACTCCTTTTATAACACTTCCATGATATTTGCATACTTTATTGATTCAATGAAACCCTTAAACAACATTTCCTAATTACACTGATTAAGCCAGCTTGAACCTAAAAAACATTGTATGTTTAAACTTCATTGCATTGAAATCACAAACTTCTTTTGCAAAAATACAATAACATCATGTTTTTTCATAGAATTTTCTTAAAAGACATGCGAATTGCTTAATAAATTCTCTATTGTTCAAACACAACCATTATTTCATGCAAATGTTACTATTGAATTTCATTTGTAAAAATCTTTATAACAAACTTTTTTGTTATGAATAAATGAATCTATTCAAGCTTCCATATTCATTCCATTCTGAAAAAGTTTTATAATTCAAAATAAATCTGGACTCCATTTCTAATAATTTAACATGAAAACCTGCATAATCACCCAAATTATTTGGTTTTCCCAACACACAAAAGATGAACCCTTCAGGAACCCCCCTGTGCTGCTCTAAAAAATGCTTGGCCACCGGACTGTCTAATCTTTTATGCTTGATATCCCCCAAATGCTCAAGAATTCTAAGTTTGACCTTTCTGCTAGTTTGGCCTATATACCATTTCTGTTTAACACAACCACAACCAATGATGAAAACGACCCCAGATGAATTGCAATCAAAATATTCCAAAGCCTTGTAGTTTACACCATTGATTTTTGTCCCATCCAAACTTCTAACTTTAGTGCATACTTTGCACTTGCCACATCTAAAGGTTCCCCTTTTGATGTTACCCCTCAGAAAGTTTCTAGTATTTAGAATTTCTTTTAAATTAGGGTATCTGCCATAAGAAAAAGTAACAGCACTTGGAAAAAGTCCCCCCACTTTATCATCTCCAGAAACAATAGGCCATAATCTTGATACTGTATCACTCAAAATATGAGAAAAATGTGAATATGTAGTAACAAAAAATATTCTTTCTTCCTCTGTACCTTCCAACTTAACATCTTTCACCTGGCAACTCTGAGAAGCAAACAAAAGTGAGTGCTTGCTCTTGTTATGATTCCTTACACCCAATTCCTGCTCAACTCTTAATCTAGCTGCTTTAACTTTTGCCTTGGAATAACTTCTTTCCATGAGTTTTTTCTCAATTTTATCAAACTCCCTCCCAATTCTATCGGGTTCAGAAGTATTGAAACCAATACGCTTGAACTCTCCTAGTGGTAAGGAATTTAAAAGATGCTCACTATGCATACTTGAAGCATGTAAGAAGTTGTCGTCAGCTGTAACTTTGTAAAATGGTTTATATTGAACCCTATTATCAGACCCTACATACAGCTCGATGTCCAAATATTGTATACTCCTACCACCAACTATGTATGTAAAATCCAAACCACATGGATTCTTCTTAATTTCCAAAACAAATTCCGCAAACTCCTTAGGGTCACCTCTACACAAAAATAAGAGATCATCTATAAATCTCTTATATTTGACTACCTTCCCTTTAAAAAAAAATCCCTAGTATAAATGAAAGAATTCTCGAAGTATGCCATAAAGAGAATTGCGTATGAGGGCGCATAAGGCGCCCCCATCGCTGTACCTTCATTTTGTAAGAAGAACCTACCTTCGAATTCAAAACAATTGTGTGTTAAACAAAATTCTAAACGATTTATGATGTAACTAGTCCTAGGCCCTTCACCCAATGTTTTACCAATAGCTTCCAATCCCCATTGTTTATTGATGCTGGTGTACAAAGATTTTACATCCACACTGGCCCAGTAAAAATCCTGTTCCCAAAAGATGTTTTTTACTTCCTCACAAATTTCCCTGGTATTTTTTTACATGAGCTTGTACTCTGTGCAAATGGCATTTTAATACAGAATCTAAGAAAATTCCTATGTTCTGCAAATACGAACCCTTACCTGAAACAATGGGGCGACCAGGAGGGTTCCTCATATCCTTATGAACTTTCGGAATGATAAAAAATCTAGCATTTCTTGGATTTTTAATATATAACCTTCTTACATCAGCTGAAGTGAAGAAACCCAACCTTTCACCCCTCTCTAAAATCTCCAACAACAGGGAATTGTATGTTTTGGTCATGTTAGAAGTTAACTTCGTATAAGTTCTAGCATCATTCAATAATCCCAATGCAACTGAATTATACTTTTCCCTGGGCAAAATAACCCAATTGCCCCCTTTATCTGCTTGGGTATACACATGATGCTCATTCGATTCTTTCAATGCTTTCAACATATCCCATTCATCTTTATTTAAGTTATATGATCTGAAGTAGGCAGACTTCATTCGTCTGCAACCTGTGGTATCGGATCCGACCTCGGATCCGAGCCGGCAATTCAGAAGCTTAGGCTCCGAGCTCCTAGCTCCTCCCTCTTACCCATAACCCCTTGCCAAGCCCTGACTGACCTCAGATTTCATTTGCCGCTTTTCAAGTAGCTACGGAATTCCAGAGCTCCTGGCGTTGGTGAAGATAAGAACTATTTTTTTGACTAAAAAAGTTTTAAAAATCTTTATTTTCTTTATTGATATAGTTAGTGTTGAGTGTGTTTAGGCTTTCCTCTCTCTTTTATTTAATTTTCTCGGGTTTTGCGTAGTTTGTTTGTGTGTGTTTTGTGTTAGGCCTTAGGGTTGCGATGTCTGAAGCCCATAAGGCTGTGTTCTCGAAATGTACCGAGTGTGGCCATAAGCTGTCCCCAGCGGATGGCCACACTCGTGCAAGAATGCTTGGGGTTGAACACCTGTCATCTGGTTGTACCATTTGTGCTGGGTTCAACCCCGGGCTTTGAGGGAGCGGAGGTCGAAGTTGGAGCTGGCGGGTCTTTTACCTCCAGATACCGCTTCAGCCTCTGCCCCTTCCACTCAGCAACCTGTTGCTGTGAGTTCTCCCCCTCCGGCTGGGACTCAACCTCCCTCTAAGTTGCCGGAGGGGAAGGAATCCTCTAGGGAAAGACAGAAGGAGAGGCACAGGGAGAGGCACCACAAGAGCCGAAACTTCCAGTTCGGCTCCTCCATCTAAGCGGGCCTCCCCTGTGCCTTCTAGCTTTCCTCCTCCTCGGCTCCACTCCCCTCGGTTCTCTCCTGGACCCGAGGAGGAGGAGGCTAGCCCTTCCAGGAGGTCTCCGAGGCGGCTCTCTAGGTCCGCTTCGGTGGCCTCCACTAGGTCAACATTTTCTATGAGTGAAGCTGATATGGACCGGATGATGAGGAAATTCATCCAGGCCCAAATGCAAATGGGAGTGCTCCTAGCCCCCCCCCCATCCGGGAGGGGCTTCGACCCCTTTTTTCGCCCCCTTGGCTCCTTCTTCGACCCATACCACGGGTTCGGAGCTGTCGGCGCCGGGCAGATTTGGATCCGGGGGTGGGTCGGATCCGATGGGTCGGCGCACCTCGGATCCGTCCCATCCCTTGAGTGCTTGGGTACCGGACCCGACCTCGGAGCCGAGGCCGAGCCTCGGATCCGAGGGAGCTGGTGTGTCTTCGGCTCCGCCCAGGTCGGAGCACACCGCCACTCGGATCCGGCGGTTTGCTCCGACTCCGATCCGCGGCCGGATCCGAGTGGGGTCGGCTCTCGGGGCTTAGAGAAGCTGGCTCCCCTCGGCTTTCGGCGTAGTGGAAAGGGCACTGTCGAGGACATCCGGACCCCGGTCCCTGCCACGGCTCCATCCCGCACTCCATTGCAGTTGGGCCAGGCCCCACCAGCCGGTCCCAGGGACAGCCCGCCTCGATGTCCCAAGTGGTTCCCTTGGAACATCCAACTGCTGAAGAGTACTCCTCGGACAGCCCCGATGAAGTACCTCGAAGCGTAAGTGCAAGAGGAGGCACATGGACTCCCTGAGTCCGTCACTGAAGACACAGACTTGGATGAAGGGAAGGCTCCCTAGGTCACCCCTGAGGACGTCTCATTTGGAGACATCATGGAGATGTTAAGGATCAGGGGGTGGTCTGCCCCAAGGCTTCTTCGGACGAGTCTGTGTTCTTGGAGGCATTCGAGGCGGGCCCTTCTACCTCTTGGGTGTCCCCTCCTGCTGACCCCTGGTGGATCTTATTTCCATCAGGGCGTGGAAGGATCCGGACACCATTGAGCCTATCCCTAAGCGCCCGGACCGCATTCTTTCTCCTCTGTCGGACCGCACCCACTGGAGTAAGGGTCCCCCAGTAGATGCCATGATGATGGCTGCAGCCACGAAGAGGGAATTGGCCCAGGAGAGTCCCTCCGTGCATCCTCCCGGCAAGGAGTCCCGTTCGATGGATCGCATTGGGAAGCGAGTTTTTAGTTCAGCAACCTTCTCCTTGAGAGCGCTGAACTACATGGCACATGTCATTAGGATGCAGCGGGATCTGATTAAAGAATACGCTGCATCTCCCCGAGTACATCTCGAGTGAGGATAAACAGGTTTACTCCACCCGAATGGCCACTCTCAGATCAGTTTCCAATACATCTATGCGGCTACTTTCTCATGCTACTGAGTGAGCGCTAGAGCCAGCGGAGCAGGCCTAGTCATGAGGCGACAGGCCTGGCTCCGCCATTGTGATTTTGCAGAGCCCTTCAAGGCGACCTTCGAATGCCCCTTCGATGGTTCTGCCTTGTTTGGCAAGACTGTTCGAGACATTAGTCCAGAGCGAAAAGGACGGAAGACGCTGTCTGCCGTCGAGTCCGCTTCTCAGCTCCCCAGAGGTCCTTCTCTAAGAACCAAAAGGGACAGAAGAAGATGTGGTTCCGGAAGTCGCAGCAGTCCCAACCTGCTCCGGACAACCAGTCCTTCCGTGGCAGAGGAGGACGGGGAGGTCGTCGTGCTAGAGGCAGGGGGGCTCCTGGCAACTTTGGGTCCAGAGAACCTTTCTCTGATAGACCCACACAGCAGCCCTGAAGGGTTGCCCGGCTGTCCGTCTCTGGAGGCAGTCGGGGGGCGGTTTTCGAGGCACCTGACTTCTTGGGAGTCCATAACAACAGACAGTTGGGTGCTTCGAGTCATATCCAGAGGATATTCAATTCCCCTATTCAAGGTTCCCAAATCTCGCAGCCTCCCAGATGTTCCACCCGACCAAGGGAGGCAGCTATCGAAATCGAACAGCTGCTAGAAAAAAGAGCCATCCAGCGCGTCCCCCGAGATCAAACCGGATTAGGGTTTTACTCCAGGTTCTTTTCTCTCTGAGGCTCCAGGGATTACAGGTCTTTCCGTACCTGGACGACTGGCTCCTGACGGCATCATCAAGGCATCTTCTGTGCTCAGCCAGGGATTACTTTCTTCAACTAGCACCAAGGCTGGGCATCACGATCAACTGGGAGAAATCTTTTCTGAACCCAACCAAGTTATAGATTTCATAGGAGGAAGACTAAACACCAGTTCAATGCGAGCCTTCCTCACCCCAGACCATATTGCCAGCCTGAAGTGTCATGTGACAGCGATCCTGCAACCATCTCCAACTGCAGCTTCGGTCCTGAGGGCCCTAGGTTCTATGGCAGCAGCTATTCCGCTTCTCATTCATGCCCGTTTATGCATGCGGGTTCTTCAATGGACCCTTCAAGTTCAGTGGTCCCCTCTTTGTTCTTCTCTAAACGCTCCGATTGCGGTCAGCAGAGCGTGCAGGGACTCCCTTCTTTGGTGGCTTCTTTCTCCGGAGCCCCTGGCAGGGAGACCTTTTTGCGCTGCATTTCCCCGAGCCACAGTGACCACGGACGCTTCTTGCCTCGGGTGGGGGGGGGCATTCTGTGGGAAAGATTGTCCAAGGCACGTGGAATCCCACAGAGACGTCATTGCATATAAATGTCCTGGAAATGAGGGCGGTGCTCCTAGCGTTGCAAGCACTTCACCACGTTCTTCCTTCAGGGACTATTGCGATTCAGACAGACAACATGTCGGTAGTCTGGTATATCAACAAACAGGGAGGAACCAGGTCTTATCCCCTTTGTTGAGAGGCCATGAGAGTCTGGGAATGGGCAATTTCCACCAAATGCTTTCTGGTAGCAACGCACATTCCGGGAAAGTCCAACATCCTTGCGGACAAGCTCAGTCGCACCATCCTTTCTCCACACGAGTGGTCTCTCAATCCTCAAGTAGCGAAGAAGATTTTTGCCGTCTGGGGCAACCCTGTTGCGATCTTTTGCCTCTCCCTCAAACGCCAAATGCGACAATTTCTTCGCTCTGCTTCCCCACCAGGGAGTTCGAGAGATGCTCTGATGCATGCTTGGCCTCCCGGTCTCCTTTATGCCTACCCTCCACTTCCTCTGATGCAGAGGCTTCTGCAGAAAGCCAACAGTTTGGGGAGCAGAATGATTCTCATTGCCCCATTCTGGCCTCGACAACCTTGGTTCCCCTTCGTATGGTCTCACAAAATCAATCCACCATGGATTCTGGATCCAATTTTGGATCTCATCTCTCACCCTCTGGGAATGTCAGTTCCCAATCTGCGGACCCTGAAGTTGACAGCTTGGCTGCTCCAGTTCCATCCTTAATTAGGACTCCCGGTATCTCATCACCGGTCAAGGCCATTTTAGTGGCAGCTCATAAACCTTCCACCAGGCAGGTTTATCGGAGTAAATGGAAGAGATTCTCTATATGGGCAGTACAGAGAACTTTGGATCCTTTCTCGGCACCTATGTCAGCGGTGCTGGATTTTCTAACAGACCTCTTTCATCAAGGGGCTAGTTCTTCCACGATTAAGGTACAATTGGCAGCTATCTCGCATTATCACATTGGTCATGACACAGCTCCCCTTATGACGGCGAAATTATGCAAAACATTTCTCAAAGGAGTTTTTTTGTTGAGGCCTCCAGTCAAGGAGGTTGTACCACCCTGGGACTTGTCTTTAGTCCTGCAGGCCCTTACTGCTCCTCCCTTCGAGTCTGCAGCTTCTACTGATTTAAAGTACCTTTCCTGGAAGACTGCCTTCCTGGTAGCTATCACTTCAGCCAGAAGAGTGTCTGAGCTTCAGGCTCTGTGCGTCAAACCGCCTTACCTTTCTTTCTTCCCTGATAGGGTGTGCCTCAGGACCAATCCTTCTTTTCTTCCGAAGGTCTCTTCTGAATCCAATATTAACCAGTCAATCAATTTACCTGTGTTTTTCCCAAGTACTCAAACAAAGGAGAATACAAATTGCATTCCTTGGATGTTCATAGACAATTACGTTTTATATTAACAGAACAGCTGGCCACAGGAAATCAGATCAGCTGTTCGTCTCCTTTGCTAAATTTGCTCTGGGTAAAGCAGTATCTAAAGTCACACTATCTAAGTGGATTGCTAATTGTATTTTGCAGGCATATGACACTTAAGGCAGACCTGCTCCTCAGAGGGTTACGGCTCATTCTACTAGGGCAGTTTCCACGTCAGCCGCCTTTAAGTCCCGTGTATCATTGGATGATATCTGCGCGGCAGCTACTTGGGCCTCGCCTCATACTTTTATTTCTCATTACAAGGTGGATGTTGTTTCTAGAGGAAGAGCATCCTTTGGCTCAGCGGTGCTCCGGAACATCCTTCCATGACGGCCGAAGATTCAGGTAGCTAGGGACTCTGTCCCACAGGTTGCAGACGAATGAAGTCTGCCTACTTCAGATTTAGAAGTTATGTACTCACCATAACGTTCCATCTGAGTAGGTGACTTCATTCGGATGCAACCATCCCCCCCTCCATCCCCCTGACCTTTATAGAGCGAGTATTTATGCTGTTTTAGTGTACTGTTGTCAGTATTTTGAGGCAAACTCAATCTGAGGTCAGTCAGGGCTTGGCAAGGGGTTATGGGTAAGAGGGAGGAGCTAGGAGCTCGGAGCCTAAGCTTTTGAATTGCCGGCTCGGATCCGAGGTCGGATCCGATACCACAGGTTGCATCCGAATGAAGTCACCTACTCAGATGGAACGTTATGGTGAGTACATAACTTCTAATTTTTCTACCCCTAACAAACTTTACATATTCACATTCCAATTGTTTAAACAGGGTTTTTTCAAAAATATAAATTGCTAAATTACTTTTGGGCGGAATGAAGTTACTTTGATAGGGAACTTTGGGAACATCAAATCTACCATATCCAGTGTTAAATTCAAAACCATTAGAGCTTTCACAATTTTCATCATCAGAAAAAATGTCTATTAAATCATTTTCATGTAACGACATGTTCATTAGAGAACTCTCCAGAATTGAATCTGCATTGTCCTTTTGTAAATTATCTTTCTCAGCGAAAAACACTCTCAAAAATAATTTTTTGCAAAAAAGTTTTGCATCCAAAAGAATGTCAGCCAGAGAAGGAAACCTCGTAGGAACGAACATCTTTTGTGTGTTGGGGAAAACCAAAGAATTTGGGTGATGATGCAAGATGTCCTTCAAGGATGCATCTGCAGTCCTTACAAATGGGTTGTCCTGTCGTCAGGCAGCCCTTCGGTCGGCCGGATTCCAAAGTCTGGGTTTGGCCTCGGCTGGTGTCGCACTTCACCCGACGTCATAGCTGCAGTTATTCGGGTATAAAGGCATCAGCCGACGCCATTTTCCTCAGTCTTTCTTGCCGCATGGCGCCCGAAGCAGAAGCTGTTTGCAAGTGCCGGTCGGACAGAACCAGAGATTACTACTACCGAATACTACTTTGAAGACTTCTAAAAAGCTAAGTACCCCGTTGGGGACTCTTTCTTGCCTCAGCCAATGTCAGAAAAAGTGAATAACTGTTTAACTTGTGGGAAACAAATACCTCATAAAGATTTCCACTCTTACTGCTTACCTTGTCTAGGCCCAGACCACGACGTCGCAGCTTGTCTAGCCTGTGCTTCTTTTAACCGGCGGACGCTTAGACGTCGGTCGGAGTTTGCTGAGGAGTTTTTCGGCTCCGATTTTGCTTATATTATGCCGTCGGATCCTCCGACTTCGCAAATATCTAAAAAACGCAAGGAAAAGGACCGACACTCGCGGTCTGCGGTTTCGGCGAAACCGGTTAAGCCAACCGCGAGTGTCTCGGTTTCGGCTGAAACCGAGCAAGCGGTTCCTCCTTCAGCCGAAAACTTTCCTTCTGCCGAGGCCTCTTCCAACCTCGTGGAATCGGCTTCTGATATTCCACCTGCAGTTACAGTTTCTCAGGAATTATCAGACACTATTCCCTTGGATATTTCAACCCCTGCACGTGGAGCTGCTAGGCCACCTGCAGCCATGTCCATTAAGGCCTTTGCCAGGGCTAAAGCAGCTAAAACTACTAAATCTGTGCCTGCTAAGCCCCCCTCTCACAGACCTAGCTCTAGTTCACAAATGCTTAGTTTAGCAGAGGATCTCATTTCTTTAATCCGAAGATCACAACCTCAACCAGACAGGGCCTCTCACCTGCCTCCAGAGAAGAGGCCTAGAGCAGAGCCCCCTGAGCCAGTGTCTACAGATGATTCCTCTGATGACTCAAATGATACAGACCCTCCAGAGGCCCCATACTCCCCTTATGAAGACTCTGATGGTGAAGAGTCCATTCCTTCTGCCTCTCCGCCTGAGGAATTTTCCTTTGGGGAAACCCTGCATGCTATGAGGGAACAATTTCAGTGGCAGGGCCAGGATTTTTCAGATTCCAGAAAAAGGCTTAGAACCTTTCTGCATTTACCACAACATAGGCCTTCAGCCATTCCTCCAGTTCTTTCTGTTGTAGATGATGCATTTAATGATGCTTGTACTGCTCCTGATTCTCTGCCTCCGGCCCCTGTTAAGCCCGATAGATACTACATGGTCCCGGACACACATTACCACTTGTATAAGGCTCCCCTTGCAGATCCAGAGACTATCTCCCAAGGACCTAAGGCTGTAGCAGCCACCTCTGCCAAAAACCCCCTCCCCTCTGAAAGGGAATCCAGATCCTTAGAGAGATGGGGTAAAAAAGTTTACACTTCTGCTACTCTTTCAGCTAGGGCCTTGAACTGTCAATTTCACATGATGCAGTATCAAGAATTTTTGCTAGATCAGTTAACCAAAAAAGTGTCCTCAGATGAAACAGTAGACAAAAAATATGTGCAGGAAATTGTACATAACATTCAACAAGTCAGTAACCATTCCCTAAAATGCGGCTATGATGCACTGGAGGCTTCCTTTAGATCAGCCATGACTGGCACAGTCATCAGAAGGCATGCATGGCTAAAAGAACAGGCCTTCCAGACCATGTCAAATCAAAACTATTAGATGCTCCTATGGATAAGATCAATTTGTTTGGCTCTCCTGCACAACAAGTGCTGAAGAAGATGGAAGAAAAGGCAAAATCTGTCCAAACAGTAAAAGATTTCTTACAGGTCCAACCTCCAAGGTTTAGCAGGAATTGGCCCTCCAAGAATTGGTCCTTTCCAGACTCCTCCAGAACTCAGAGAGGCAGGAATAGGCGTTCAAGAGGCAGAAACCAATCCAGGGGTGCCTACAGAGGACGCCAGTGGCAGGGCAACAACCAGCGAGGCACAGCCACAGACACAGCCACCACCACAACTACAGGTCAATCACAGTGACTTGGCTCTGGCACCGCCTACCAGGGAACAACTGCAAGCACCCTTAGGCGGAAAGCTAGCCTTATTTACAACAAACTGGCATTACATCACAAGAGACAAGTGGATTTTACAGATAATAGACCAAGGTTACAGGTTTCACTTCCATACTCTACCAGGGAAGAGAGGAATGCCAAACCTACCTCCAAATCAAAAGACAGAAGCACTAAAACAAATATCCCAATTATTAAGGATGAGAGCTGTAGAAAAGGTACCATCTATGGAGCAAGGGAAGGGATTTTACTCCAGACTCTTTCTGGTACCAAGAAAAGAAGGCAAATGGAGACCTATTCTCGACTTGTCCGCTTTAAACACATTCCTCATTGTTCCAAAATTCAAAATGCTGACCCTACAGCAGCTTCTTCCCATGCTGGGCAAGGAGTCTTGGCTGGTGACTCTAGATCTCAAGGAGGCATACCTGCACGTCCCCATACGACCAAACTACAGAAGATACCTCAGATTTCTTGCAGGATCAGAGCATTATCAATTCTCAGCATTGCCCTTTGGCTTATCTACTGCACCCAGAGTGTTCACGAAATGCCTGGCATCAGTAATTGCTCATTGCAGGCTTCAGGGAATCCAAATCTACCCATACCTGGACGACTGCCTGATACAAGCGGACAACAAAAGCAAACTAGCAGAAGATTTACAAAGGGTCATTTATCTGCTACAAGCCCTGGGATACACAGTCAATATAAAAAAGTCAAGACTAATACCATCCCAGAGAATAACCTTTTTGGGTGCAGAGTTGGACACATCAAGGCAAATGGCATTCCTAACAGTAGAAAAACAGGAGCAGCTACCTCTCTACTTCTTGGCCTTAACAAAGCAGAACCATCTGACAGCAAGAAAAGTACTGCAAGCCTTGGGCTTCATGGCATCCTGCATAATACTGGTTCCTCATGCCATACTGCATATGAGAAAACTACAGTGGTACCTAAGGAATTTATGGTCTCAACACAAGCACAGCTTAGAAACCCAGATTCCCATTATTCCATGCCTGAAGCAAGAATTCCTATGGTGGGCTCAGGCTTGTCAATCAAACACAGGATTGCCCTTTCACAGTACTCAACCAAGCCAAACCATCACGACAGACGCCTCAGACCTCGGTTGGGGGGCACACATGCGGGACAAGTGCATACAAGGCTTATGGTCTCAAAACCAGCTGCACCTACACATAAATCTAAAGGAAATGCTGGCAGTAAAACTGGCAATTCAGGCATTCAGACCATTCCTTCAACAAGGTCTATTGATGACAAGGACAGACAACACCACAGTTATGTGGTACATCAACAAACAGGGAGGCACACATTCGTATCCTCTTTGCCGAATGGCACTGGATCTCTGGAATGTGGCCCTGAGCTACAACATTCAGTTAAAAGCAATTTTTGTACCAGGAAAAGAAAACATCCTAGCAGACATTTTAAGCAGGACTACCACTGATGCCCACGAATGGATGCTGCATCCGGACATCTTCAAAACCATTACAAGAAAATGGGGACTCCCAGAAATAGACTTATTTGCATCCCCAAGCAATCACCAACTAAAGAAATTCTGCACAAGGACGTACCACCCACTTGCTTGGAAGGTGGACTCCCTATCCTTCAGTTGGAAAAACCTGACAGCATATGCATTCCCACCACTTCCTTTGATGCACAAAGTGCTACTGAAGATCAAAGAGGACCGTCCAAGGATCATTCTGATAGCTCCAGACTGGCCAAGGCAACATTGGTACCCATTACTGAGGAGCATGTCTCGGGAACAAATATGGCCACTACCCCTGGTTCCCTTGCTGTTAACACAGAACAACTACAACAATCTGCATCCAAACCTGAAAACTCTGCAGCTGACTGCCTGGAACATTGCATAAGACCAATTAACCCAAATTTATCCCAAAGGGTTAAAGACATTATCCTTGAGGCTCGCAGACCCTCAGCAAGAAAAAAATTACTCAGCAAAATGGAAAAGATATCTCATTTGGAGTACTGCAAAAGGAGAAGATGTGTCACTGGTAAACATAGCTAACATTCTGGAATACTTGGCAGAGCTCTTCCACACAGGCCTGTCCTATTCCTCCATTAAGATTCATGCATCAGCTATTTCAGCAGAATACGACTTGGATCCTCCTGTCTTCTCGCATCCTCTGCTCAGACAGTTTCTGAGAGGAATTAAAAATGTAAAGCCTCCTAGGAAGCCACCATTACCAGCCTGGGACTTGAACTTTGTGCTAGAAAAATTGACACTTCCTCCTTTCGAACCAGCAGCAACAGCAGAATTGCAATACTTATCATGGAAGACTGCCTTCCTGCTGGCAATCACTTCAGCAAGAAGGGTATCTGAACTTCAGGCATTAATGGCAGTGCAACCCTTCCTGATCTTCCATCAAGATAGAGTGTCCATGAGAACAAATCCTTCCTTTATGCCTAAGGTGGTTTCCAGAGTTTCTTTAAATCAGGCTATCCACCTACCTACATTCTTCCCTAACCCACAGAACAGGGGAGAAAGACTGCTGCATACCTTGGATGTACATAGACAATTACGCTACTACCTGGACAGGACCAAAGGCAATAGAAAAACTGACCAGCTACTGGTAGCATATGCAACAGGAAGGGAAGGAAAAGCAATTTCAAAACAGACAATCTCCAAGTGGATAGGAAATTGCATTAGATTTTGTTACTCCTACCATGGAAAGAAAACTCCAGAGAACATCAGGCCTTACTCTACAAGGGCAACAGCCACTACCACAGCCTTCTTACGAGGAGTGGCTACCAAGGACATTTTAGAAGCTGCTACTTGGAGCTCCGTGCATACATTTGCCAAGCATTATAATTTACCTTTATACTCTAGATCCCGAGCAGGCTTTGCCACTGCTGTTTTGCAAGGGATCCTAACTACACCATAATTTTATTTGCCCACCTCCCCCAGTTTGGCTATGGTATTCTACCCATTTGTAAGGACTGCAGATGCATCCTTGAAGGACATAGTACAGTTTTGTACCTACCATAAATGTAGATGTCCGATAGGAATGCATCTGCAGTCAGGATTACCCACCTTCCCTCTGTGGTGCTCCTAGGGTATTTGCCCATCTTATAGCTAGCTGGGGGAATCTATTATGGTGTATTTGTTTGTATATATGTACATACATGCTTATTTTTTGTGTTTGCTCTCTACTATTTGGAATCATTGGCTTTTATCCAAATTTAGCCTTCCAAGAGGGCACCTGGCATCTGGGGCAAGAAACACTGAGGAAAATGGCGTCGGCTGATGCCTTTATACCCGAATAACTGCAGCTATGACGTCGGGTGAAGTGCGACACCAGCCGAGGCCAGACCCAGACTTTGGAATCCGGCCGACCGAAGGGCTGCCTGACGACAGGACAACCCATTTGTAAGGACTGCAGAGGCATTCCTATCGGACATCTACATTTATGGTAGGTACAAAACTGTACTTTTTCATGTTAAATTATTAGAAATGAGTCCAGATTTATTTTGAATTATAAAACTCTTTTTCCGAATGGAATGAATATGGAAGCTTGAATAGATTCATTTATTCTTAACAAAAAAGTTTGTTATAAAGATTTTTACAAATGAAATTCAATAGTAACATTTGTATGAAATAATGGTTGTGTTTGAACAATAGAGAATTTATTAAGCAATTCGCATGTCTTTTAAGAAAATTCTATGAAAAAACATGATGTTATTGTATTTTTGCAAAAGAAGTTTGTGATTTCAATGCAATGAAGTTTAAACATACAGTGTTTTTTAGGTTCAAGCTGGCTTAATCAGTGTAATTAGGAAATGTTGTTTAAGGGTTTCATTGAATCAATCAAGTATGCAAATATCATGGAAGTGTTATAAAAGGGGTGGTGTTTGTTATCACAAATGTATTCCTTGAGAAGGCGAAGGCCGAGGTACCAGAATTAAATAAGATATTCACATCTATTGACTGCTGGTGTTGTGTTCGTTGTATTCTTATATTTTTGGCTCAATGGTGCTCATGGATATCCTTCCATAGGGCCTCCCAGGACATAAAGTAGCTAGGGACTCTGTCCCATCAGTCATGAACAAATGAAGACTGACAACATTAGATAAAGAAGTTATGTTCTTACCATAACGTTCCATCTGTGTTGTTGATCTTCATTCATTTATGGCATCCCACCCTCCTAACCCCTTCAAAGGCTCCTGGAGGTTCAGGTTTGGTCCTGGTTTTGTTTTAGGGCATTTGCTGAGACAAAGCCACTGCTTTCTTATTCTTACAAGCAAACTTGATCTGAGGAGATAAGGAGAGGTGCACTATGGGTAACCTTAGCTCGAGATTTTCTGGCTGGCACGAGCTTGTTATATCGTCTGAGTCGGTTTCGAAGACAGAACAAAAACCCATCAGTCATGAATGAATAAAGATCAACAGCACAGATGGAACGTTATGGTAAGAACAGAACTTCTTTTTTGCTGATTATATTTTACTTACTGTAACTAATTCAAAAACAGAATTATTTGAATTAGATGCAATAATCATTTTCAAAACAAATTCAGGTTTTCATTTTAATAAACAAATCTAAATATGTCATTCTTAATGATAAATAATTCAGTCTGTCCATCAAAACATAATTGGAGAACAGGTAAGCTTTCTAAACGATTTAGGTGTAGTCTTGATTAATACCATTGAAAAGATGAAAGAAATTAATTATAAAAATGCAATATCTTTAGGAAATTCTCATATAAGCAAATGGAATAACATCATATTATCTTTTGAAGATATGTTACAATTGTTAAGGATGACCCCTCTACCATAGATCCTGTACCTTGTTTTGACACTACTCCTGGAAACAGATTCATTACAGATAGAAACAAAATATTAATAACCATTTTGTGGCATCCTAATAAGAACTTGATTGCTTATATACATCATATTAGGCTGTGGGATAGGGGTGGCATAAAGTTTCCAGACATTGACACCTACATCAAAGCTTTGTTACTTAAGGATGTTTTAAATTGGATTGATCTAGATTACAATCATCATCATCTTCTTTCAGCTGTTCCCGTTAGGGGTCGCCACAGCAGATCACCTGTTTCCATTTCTTTTTGTCCTCTGCATCTTGCTCTGTCACACCAAACACCTGCATGTCCTCTCTCACCACATCCATAAACCGTATCTTAGGCCTTCCTCTTTTCCTGTTACCTGGTAGCTTCATCCTTAGCATCTTTTTCCCAATATACTCAGCATCCCTCCTCAGCAGATTACAATAATAATTAGAAATCATATTCAGTGAGCTATATTATTGAAAGAAAATACATTATATTCAAAAATTTCTTTCAGTAACCTTTCCAATAAATTTTGGTATTTTCTCTGTCATACCATACAATATAACGCAACAAAATCCCACAAAGTTAAATCTTTTAAATAACAAAATTATGAATTCTAATGCAGATACTAAAAATTGACATGACTTATTGGTTCCTTTTAAAATTACATAAAAATATCAAATAAGCTATATTTTAATCTTTTTAATGAATGGGAGAACAAACATTATATATACTGGCAACATTACATTAAAGATCTAGAAACATTACACACAAATTATTAAGGAATGTAATTTATTGTCACAAGATTGGTTTCTACTACAACACATATTAACCTACTCACAAGATCTTTGTAGAACCATTAAAAACAACTTATTTGAACCAACCTCTCTTAGCTTTCTGTATATCTGAAATATTATACAATAATTTTAAATTTGACAATATAATATCCAAATTATGTAGCACTTTAATAAATTATAAGTCTACCCTATCACACAGTGGAATACAATAACCAGAGGTCTCCCTCCCAATTATACCCAGGCAGAGAAACGTAATTTATTTGAACCAACCTCCTTTAGCTTTCTATATATCTGAAATGTTATAGAATAATTTTAAATTTAACAATGTAATATCCAAATTGTATAGCATGTTAATAAATTATAAGACGACCCTAACTATCAAACGGTCAAATACAATAACCAGAGGTCTCCCTCCCAATTTTACCCAGGCAGAGAAAACCAAACTACTATCTTCTGTAAGATCCACTTCCTGGGGTCAATACTGGAGCATATTTACATGGAAATATTTGCACAGAGCTTTCTTAACCCCTGAGAAGATAGCCACATTTAAAAATCTAAAAATATCATTGTTGGAGATGTTTAACACCATGTAAAACAGATTGGTTTTACATTGTTTATGACTGTTCCAATTTAAAATATTTCTGGAAAAATATTGAAGAATTTTTAGAGCCTTATTTTCAGATAATTTCTTTTTAACCAAAACAATATATTTTTTAATGTAAATGAAAGTTATATTATGAACAGTTCCATCTCTTATCTTTTAAGGACAATTCTAGCAGGAGCTAGAAAATGCATCACAAGAAAGTGGAACTCTGCTACCTCTCCAAATTTTGAAAATTTCCTGTCTCTTAAAAGAAATGATAACTAAGGAAACCAGAATAAAAGAACTCAGAATATATACAGAGAGCTTCATCAGTAACCCTCGGATAAAAGTTTTATCTCTTATCAAAACTTTCCAAATGGACTCCAACTCTTTCTGAAATACTTTATGCTTATTATGTAAATCTGTTTTTACTCACCTGAAACATTTATGATTCTTTGTCAGGCTTTTGTAAATATGTTTTCTGTACATTATCCAAAACTACGATTTTTGTCATATATATTGTTGTTATAACACTATTTTTTTTGCTTCTGAATAAAATATTTGGAAAAAAAGAAGCATTGTACTCAGCCAGCCCTTTTCTTCATTAAACCTCATTTTGCAGTTGCATCAGTTTGTCTGAGTACCTATTTAAAGCCTCTTCTGTTTTTTTTCAATGTTTAGTTTATTTTAATCACTTCTGAGTGCATTTGATTTATTTTTCCTCTAAATTACAGGAAGCAATCTCTTATACCAGAGCTGAAGCTTGAACTATGTTTTGCTGAACGGCTGTAGGATTGTTCTCAGCCAGTATTTTCTGTTCACTTTTTCTGGTTTAATTTGTTTTCGGTTCTCTGAATTTGTTATTTGCTGGCCTGCATGCAGTGTACTTACTGTCATGTAACTGAATTTTCCCAAAATGATAATTTCACTACTCCCTTTTCTCAGATGTCCTTCAAGGATGCAACTGCAGTCCTAACATATGGGTTGTCCTGCCTCAGGCAGCCCTTCGGTCGGCCGGATTCCAAAGTCTGGGTCCGGCGTCGGCTGATGTCGCCCATTCCCCGACGTCAGAGCGCCTGGGGTATAAAAACGTCAGCTGACGCCATCTTCTTCAGTCTTTCTTGCCGCGTGGCGCCCGATGCAGAAGCAGTTCGCAAGTGCCGGTCGACCAGCCCCTGTGTTTTCAGCTACTGAAGTCTTCAAAAAAGCTAAGTACCCCGTTGGGGACCTTTTCTTGCCTCAGCTGATGTCAGATAAAAGTGAAAAAGTTAATAATTGTTTAACTTGTGGGAAACAAATACCTCATAAGGATTTCCACTCTTACTGCCTACCTTGCCTAGGCCCAGAACACAACGTCTCGGCCTGTGCAGCTTGTGCCTCTTTCAATAGACGCACTCTTAGGCGTTGGTCTGAGTTTGCACAGGATTATTTTGGGGAAGATTTCTGTTATATCATGCCATCGGAGCTTCTGACAGCACATTTACCTAAAAAAACGGAAGGATAAGGACCGACACCCGCGGTCCGCGGTCTCGGCCGACACCACGCTTAGGCCTACCGCGAGTGTCTTGGTCTCTTCTGAGCCGGTTTCGCAACCGCTACAGACCGACGACACCGCTCCACCGGTTACTTCGGTACCGGAGGCCAGCTCGGTGCCGGTTTCTGTGTTCCCCTCTGAGACCGTAGCCCAGGATATTTCTGACACCATTTCAGTGGATAAGACTACTCCAGCACGTGGGGCTGCCAGGCCTCCAGTGTCTATGTCCATTAAGGCCTACACACGTGCTAAGGCTGCCAAACAGGCTAAGTCTCTCCCTCCAAGATCTGTTTCTCTGGGATCCACTTCTGGTTCTCAAATTTTAAGTTTAGCTGAGGACCTTATTTCTTTGATTAGGGGTTCACAGCCTCATCCAGATAGAGGCTCTCAGCCGCCTGCTGACAAGAGGCCTAGGGTTGGGCAGGTAGACTCCCAGTCCTCCGATGAGGCCTCAGGTGATTCTGCACATTCAGACTACCAGGAGGAGGCCTTCCCGGCCTACGAGGATTCTGATGCAGAGGAATCTATTCCCTCTGCTTCTCCTCCTGAGGAGTCTTCCTTTGGGGAAACTCTTCATTCCATGAAGGAACACTTTAAATGGCAAGGCCAAGAATACTCAGATTCTAGGAAAAGGTTAAGGGAATTTTTAAAGCTACCTCAGCATAGACCCTTAGCTATTCCTCCAGTTCTAAATGTTTTAGATGATGTGTACTTAGAATCTAGTGTTACCCCTGACTCACTCCCCCCTGCTCCTGTCAAGCCAGACAGGTACTACAGGGTCCCAGACACACATCAATTTCTGTACAAGGGCCATACTGCTGACCCTGAAACTATTTCTCAGGGGCCTAAAGGGGTTTCCTCCACTACTGCTAAGAACCCACTCCCTTCGGAAAGAGATTCTAGGGCTTTAGAAAGGTGGGGCAAGAAAGTATATACATCTTCCACCCTTTCTATGCGAGCATTAAATTGTCAATTCCATATGATTCAGTATCAGGAATACATGTTGGATGACTTGCAAAAGAAACTGGCTTTCCCTGAACCATTAGATAGAAAGGGGTTACAGGAACTGGTTCATAATACTAAGCAGGTTAGCAGCCATTTCCTTCAGTGTGGATATGATGCATTGGAAGCTTCATGTAGAGCAGCAATGACAGGTGCGGTCATACGCAGACATGCTTGGTTAAAGGAACAAACATTGCCAGACCATGTGAAAATTAAGCTTTTGGACGCACCACTAGAGAAACATAAGCTATTTGGTGCTACTGCACAAGAGGTTTTAAAGAAAATAGAGGAAAAGGCAAAATCAGTGTAAACAGTCAAAGATTTCCTCCAGGTACAGCCTCCAAGATTCAGCAGGAATTGGCCTTCTAAACATCGGCCCTTTCCTGACACAGACAAATTTCAAAGAGGCAAAAACAGACGTGGCAGAGGTAGAGGGCAAACTCGAGGCTCCTACAGAGGACGTCAATGGCAGCCTCCGAACCAGAGAGGTGGGGCAGGACCTTCCACAATCTCAATGACTTGACTTTGACTCCGCCATCCAGGGCTCAATTAGAAGCACCTTTGGGCGGAAAGTTATCTTTATTCTCAAAAAATTGGCACAACATAACAAAGGACAAATGGATACTGGAGATAATAGACAAAGGATACAGATTCCATTTTCATACACTGCCAACAAGACATGGCAGGCCAAACCTGCCACCAAATCAAAGGGCAGAGGCACTCAAACAAATAACAAACCTACTTCAAATAAGAGCAATAGAAAAGGTTCCTCCTGCAGAACAAGGACAAGGATTTTATTCAAGACTGTTCCTTGTTCCAAGAAAAGAAAACCAATGGAGACCCATTCTGGACTTGTCCGCACTGAATACTTACCTTATTGTGCCAAAATTCAAAATGCTGACTTTACAGCAACTCCTTCCCATGCTGGGCAAGGGGTCTTGGCTGGTAACTCTGGACCTCAAGGAGGCATACCTGCATGTCCCAATCAGACAAAGTTGCAGAAGATACCTCAGATTTCTTGCAAGCTCAGAGCATTATCAATTCTCAGCATTGCCCTTTGACTTATCTACTGCGCCCAGAGTGTTCACGAAATGCCTGGCATCAGTAATTGAACATTGCAGACTTCAGGGGATACAAATATACCCTTATCTGGACGACTGCCTTATACAAGCGGACAGCCAACATGCCTTGTTAAAAGACTTGGACTATGTCATTCACCTACTGCAGGCCTTGGGATACACAGTCAATATTCAGACATCAAGTCTCGTACCATCCCAACAAATACCTTTCCTGGGTGCCACACTGGACACAAACACCCAGATGGCGTTTATGACAAAAGAAAAACAACAATTACCAGAATACTTCAGAAGATTGGCAACACACACCCAGATGACTGCAAGGAAAATCCTGCAGACCCTGGGTTTCATGGCATCTTGCATTCTTCTGATTCCACATGCAAGGCTGCATATGAGGAAACTACAATGGTACCTAAAAAGTCTATGGTCTCAGCACAGCCACAGCCTGGAAACATTGATCCCACTCATTCCATGCCTTCAAAAGGAATTTCTGTGGTGGGCTCAAGCAAGCCAGAAAAACAAAGGTCTGTCTTTCAGCAAACCTCATACAAGTCAAACCATAACAACAGACGCCTCAGACCATGGATGGGGGGCGCACATGGAGGGCAGATGCATTCAAGGACAATGGACACAAAAAGAAAATCACCTGCATATCAACCAAAAAGAAATGCTGGCAGTGATACATGCAATCAAGGCCTTCGAAAAGTTCATGCATCAGGGCCATCTACTAATAAAGACAGACAATACCACAGTTATGTGGTACATAAACAAGCAAGGAGGTACCCATTCCTACCCTCTTTGCAGACTGGCAATGATTCTCTGGGATATTTCCCTACAATTGAAAATAGAGCTACAATCCCAGTTTGTACCAGGGAAGGACAATGTTCTGGCGGACAGCCTAAGCAGAAACATCATGGATCCACACGAATGGATGTTGCATCCAGACATTTTCTTACAAATGGCTCAAGCATGGGGAAGGCCAGATATAGATCTTTTTGCCTCCCACTTCAATCACCATTTGAAAAAGTTTTGCACAAGGACATACCATCCTCAAGCATGGAAGGTGGACGCTCTCTCCTTCAGCTAGAATTCTCTAACACTATATGCCTTCCCACCTCTTCCTTTGATGACCAAGGTGTTACTAAAGATCAAGACAGAGCAACCGAAAGTCATACTGATAGCTCCAGACCGGCCAAGACAACACTGGTACCCACTGCTACGGAGCTTGACACACACCAATCCGTGGCTCCTTCCTCAATGGCCACTTCTTCTGACACAGCACAATTACAGGACACTACACCTCAGCTTGAAAACATTGAAGCTGACAGCTTGGAAGATTCCATGGCTATTACTCAGGATACACTTTCCAAAAGGGTAAAAGATATCATCCTGGAGGCGCGCAGACCTTCCACTAGAAAAACATACTCCGCAAAATGGAAGAGATTTCTTATCTGGAACAGCAAAAAGGGTCAAGACCCATCAGTGATGAGCATTCCACAGATCCTGGAATACTTGGCTGAAATGCTCCACAATGGTCTTTCATATTCTTCCATAAAAATACATGCTTCAGCAATATCTGCCAAATATAACACTGATCCGCCTGTATTTTCTCACCCATTGCTAAGACAGTTTCTAAGAGGTATAAAGAGCATCAACCCTCCAAGGAAACCACCAGTGCCTGCATGGGACCTCAACTTCATGCTGGAAAAATTTACTCTTCCTCCCTTTGAACCAGCAGCATCTTCAGAGTTGCAATTTCTGTCTTGGAAGACAGCCTTCCTTCTGGCAGTAACCTCAGCAAAAAGAGTCTCTGAGCTACAGGCCCTTATGGCAATACAACCATTTCTCATTTTTCACAAGTACAGAGTTTCTTTGAGAACCAATCCGTCATTCATGCCAAAGGTGGTATCCAGGGTGTCCCTGAATCAAGCTATTCACCTGCCTACCTTCTTTCCCAGTCCTCAAAATAAAGGAGAGAGACTTCTGCACACCTTGGACATACACAGACAGTTGCGCTACTACTTGGACAGAACAAAGTCTTTCAGAAAATCTGACCAGCTTTTTGTAGCTTTCGCTGCTGGATTGCAGGGAAAAGCAATTTCCAAACAGACAATTTGTAAATGGATTGGAAATTGCATTCGATTCTGCTACTCTTTTCATGGAAAAACTGTGCCAGCTGACATCAGGCCACATTCCACCAGAGCTACAGCCACCTCCACAGCCTTTTTAAGAGGAGTGGCAACAAAGGACATTTTAGAAGCTGCTACATGGAGCTCCGTGCATTCATTTTCCAAACATTACAACCTGCCTTTATACTCCAGGTCCAGAGCAGGGTTTGCCTCTGCAGTCCTGCAAGGCATTTTAGCTACACCATCTTTGTCTTAGTGCCTACCACCCCCTGGTTGGCTATGGTATTCAACCCATATGTTAGGACTGCAGTTGCATCCTTGAAGGACATAGTACAGTTTTGTACCTACCATAAATGTAGATGTCCGATAGGTATGCAACTGCAGTCAGGTTTTCCCTCCCACCTACCCCTCTGTGGTATACTTTTGGGTTTCCACCCCTCATTTTAGCTACCTGGGGTAATCTTTTATGGTGTATTTGTTTTTATGCTGTTGTACTTGTCTGGAATTTTTCTCTATTTTTCAAAATTTAGCCTTCCTTAGAGGGCACCTGGGGCAAGAAACACTGAAGAAGATGGCGTCGGCTGACGTTTTTATACCCCAGGCGCTCTGACGTCGGGGAAAGGGCGACATCAGCCGACGCCGGACCCAGAAGGGCTGCCTGAGGCAGGACAACCCATATGTTAGGACTGCAGTTGCATACCTATCGGACATCTACATTTATGGTAGGTACAAAACTGTACTTTTCTATTTCCCCACCAGGAGATCTAAAATTAAACTGTTGATCAGTGTAGCCATCTTGGAACAATATAAGCACACAACAGTTATAAGATTCTGTTATTTCCTGAATTTTGTCAGTCTGAACATGTTTCACTTATATGGGATTATAGTGAATGGAATAGCAAAACATTGTAGCTTAATGTCTGTGTAGATCTTTTGGTAATAGGTACCAGCATAGGACTAAATTGCACCTAATGTCAAAGTGTGTGTGTGTGTGTGTGTGTGTGTGTGTGTGTGTGTGTGTGTGTGTTGCAGGGGTTGGATTAACTGGCTACTCATTTCCAGTGATACACATCACGTGCAGTACAGGCACAAGTTGAGTCTAAGAATATGATGATGTGGAGAGGATGGGGAGGAACAATGACGATCAGGAATCACATGAGCAGATTGACATACACACATACTATATATATATATATATATATATATATATATATATATATATATATACACACACACACACATATATATATATATATATATATATATATCTATATAAAAAATGCTTACATCTGATGTCAATCTTCACATAATGCCTGACTGTGGGCTGAGTTCCTAGCCTTAGAACTGACTTGGCTGTTTTTTCAGCTCACGCCTGCCAAAGTCTCGAGCTAGGCTCTACCCATAATGCTCCTCACTAAATTACCTCAGATCTCGTTTGCCATTTTGTGGTGTCAGATGCGTCCTTCCTATCTCTCAAACTTTGGCATTATTAGACTGTATGTTTTCTATATTTTCTATATATTCTGTATTTATTCCTACCCGCTCATCTCTCCTTTCTTTTACACGTGTAACTATTTCCCCCCTTTACGTTTCCCTCTACCGTTAGGTAGTTACCCAACCATCGTTGGTACTTTCTCTAACTGTATTCTGTACCTCAAGGAAATCTTCATTACCATTTCTGGTAATGTCTTCTTCCTTTCCTGTCCTTTTAAAGAAAAAAAAAGAAAAAGAGGCTGTTGTTCTTTCTATCTGTCTTTTCGCGTGTGTGTGTGTGTGTTATAAAATTAGGCCTTTCCCTTGTTAGCATGGCCAATAAATCATCTAAGGGCACCTTTGGCTTTAAGAGGTGCCAAAAATGTGACGGGAAGATGCCAAACTCAGATGGGCATGGTTTGTGTGTATATTGTTTAAGCGCAGTCCACCTAGGTCCCCTTCAGCTTTCTCTATTTGGTCCACTAAGAGTCTATCTGCATCAGATATAATGAGATTGGTTGACCAGCTCCTGACGGCGAGGGGATTGCCTCCATCCTCTGTTCCCAGCCACCTTATCTCTGGAACTGGCCCTTCCTCGACACCCGCCCAGATTACTCTTCTGACTCCAGCTTAGTGTTTGGCGCCCCACGCACTGACTTTCCTGGCTCTGACTGCCTCAGTGCCGGTTAGAGTTTACTCTTCAGCACCAATGGTTGCCTTGAGTTCTTCTGGTTTGTTGGAAGTGGAGACCTCCCAGGGTCAAGGCTTCACTGCTAGTTCCGATGGACAGGGTTTGACCTTGATCCCTTTGGAGCCTTACACACCCCTCGGTGCCTCAACATTCATAGGCTCGACCCTGGCTTCTGATTTGGTGGTATCTTCCTCAGTGCAGGGTGGAACCACAGTTCTGAAGGAGTTTATTTCAGTTCCGGGCTCCATCCCTCTACAGGGGGGCCTGCCTTTCGAATCATGGAGAAGGCTTTGTCCACTGTGGACTAACAGTCCTTGCCATCCCTGTCGGGCCCAATATCTTCTCAGTCTCCTTGACCTGGACTTCCTCCAGCCTCATCCCTGGGACAGAGGGCACAAAAGCCTCAGG
This sequence comes from Protopterus annectens, assembly GCF_019279795.1. NCBI lineage: Eukaryota > Metazoa > Chordata > Ceratodontiformes > Protopteridae > Protopterus > Protopterus annectens. The sequence goes on from NC_056732.1 coordinate 1,436,109,048, forward strand.
AGCAATCCAGCCTGGTGACTTCTTCTTCGGATACCTCTCCAGAATATCCCACTGAAGAGGTACCAGTGAAGAAAAAGTGCAAGAGGAAGCACTTGGACTCCCTGGAGGAATCTTTCAGAGGATATCAATTTTGATGAAGGGGAAGGTTCCCCTAGTTCACCCCCCTGATGGTGTTTCCTTCAGGGACATCCTAGAAATCCTGAAGCAGAGGGTTAGCTAGACTTCCCTCCAGCCTTCCTCAGAGGAATCGATGTACCTAGAGGCTTTTCATGTCCAGCCTTCTATCTCTTGGATCTCTCCACCTGCTGATGAACTTATTAAACTAATTGCTCAACGGGCCTGGAAAATTCCTGACACTATTGAACTGATTCCAAAAAAACCTGACTGGATTCTTTATGTTCCTAAGGGTGAGCAACATTGGGCCAAGGGTATTCCTGTAGATGCCATGATGAGAGTGGCAGCCACCAAAAAGGAACTTGCAGAAGAAAGTCCTACTATCTATTCTGCTAACAAGGAGTCGAAGACTAGAGATGAGTTTTTGAAGCTAGTATACGTTTCATTGACCTTTGCTCTCAGGTCCTTGAATTATATGGCACACCACTAGAGTGCAGAGAAATCTGATCAAAGAGCTTTCAGACACTCCTGTAGGTGCAGTAGGTGAAGGGGTCCGAGATAATGTTACCTCTCAGCTCACCATCCTTGAATCAATTTCCCATTCGTCCATGAGGCTAATTGCTCATGCATCTGAAGGGAAGACAAGAGCAGCAGGTTCAGGCGTAGCCATCAGGAGACACACCTGGATGTGCTTGTGTGGCTTTGCAAAGTCATTTAAATCTTCTTTCGTCAATGCTCTATTTGACAGATCATTTCTGTTTGGGCCCAAGGTTAAAGACACACTAGCCAGATGTGAAAAAGATGTGAAGACGCTTTCTGCCTTAGGCATACCCTTCTCCACTCCTCAACAGCCCTACTGTAGGAACCAGAGACATGGGAGACTATGGTTTAAAAAGACCCAAGGGTCTTTCCAGGACTCCTATGGCAAGGACTTCTCCCGGGGCAGAGGGGGAAGTAATAATAGAAGACACCATTCTAGAGGCAGAGGTGGCCTGCAAAACCAGGGGTCCAGAGGTTCATTCTTAGGTAACTCCTACCAGCACTCCTGAATGGAAGCCCAGTTGCCTTCCTCTTGAGGTAGTCGGGGGATGACTATCTCTGCACCAACATGCCTCTCTACAAATGACAGTGGACAAATGTGTGCAAGGGATTATTTCCAGAGGATACACCATTCCCCTTTCTATGAAACCAAAAAACAGACTCCCAGACATTCCACCCAGTGACAGGGAAGCAGCAGTCATAGAAATTCAAAAACTGGTAGACAAAAGGGATATCCAGTCAGTCCGACCAGACCAGAAAGGATCTGGGATCTACTCAAGGTTCTTTTTAGTGCCCAGAAAACAGGGGACTGGAGACCCGTTTTGGATCTCAGCCAGTTGAACAAATCATTCCAACAAACCAAGTTTCTGATGGTCTCGGTACAGTCATTACTTCCATTCCTGGAAAAAGATGACTGGATGTGCCCAATAGATCTTCAGGATGCATATTACCACATAAAAATGGACAAGTGCTCCAGAAGACTCCTGCCTTTCCGTCTGGGAACCGGTCACTTTCAGTTCAGGGCACTGCCCTTTGGCCTCACCACAGCCCATAGGATGTTTACCAAATGCATGGAAGTGGTAGCAGTGCATCTCAGACTGCTAGGATTTCAAGTATTTTCATATCTCGACAACTGGCTCCTTACTGCTACCACCAGGTTTCAACTATTAAAGGCAAGAGATTACAAACTTCATTTTTGCAACACCTTAGAAATCACAATAAATTACAAAAAATATAATCCGGAACCTACACAACAACTGGAATTCAGTGGAGCTATACTAGACACAGTCACGGTATTTGTATCACTACCATTAGAAGGCTTCAAAGGATCAGATCACAAATAAATCATATTATTCAGAACAGAAGTGTTCCAGCAAGACTCATACTACAGGCACTAGGGTCAGTGGCAGCCACTGTTATCCTAGTTCCCATGGCCAGATATCACATGTAGATTCTTCAGTGGCTTCTGGCCTCCCAGTGGTCATTACTAAACCAACCAATGTCTCATCAAATTTTGATCACCAGTTGTTGCAAACAGGACCTGTCTTGGTGGCTCTGTTCCAACGAAATCTTGTTGGGCTGTCCCTTTGTCCTTCCTCAGCCCCAAGCCATAGTGACCATGGATGCTTCTCAGATAGAGTGTTGGGGCATTATCTGGGAAGGACAGTCCAAGGTGCTTGGTCCCAGATGGAGGCAAATTTGCATGTCAGTGTTCTGGAGATAAGGGCGGTGCTCTTAGAGTTGCAAGCATTTCAGGATGCCCTCCCATTTGGAACAGTGGCAATACAAACAGACAATATGTCGGTAGTGTGGTACATCAACAAACAAGGGGGAACCAAGTCTTACTGGCTTTATTGAGAAGCCCTAAGAGTATGGCAATGGGCAATTTCTTCCAACCGCTTTCTAATGGCTGCGCACATTCCAGGGAGCTCCAACATAATTGCAGACAAGTTGAGCAGAACTGTCCTAATGCCTCATGAATGGTCTCTCAATCCAGTGGTGGTGGAGAAGATATTCCACCACTGGGGTCAACCTTGCTGTGATCTGTTTGTGCCCCCTCTGAACAACAAGTGCAGCAGTTACTATGCCCTAGTTGCCCTAGTTCACCCCTCCAGGGAAAAGCCCCCCAGAGATGCTCTTCTGTACGACTGGCCTCTCAGTCTTCTGTATGTCTTTCCTCCGACTCCTCTAATATGTCAGTTTCTAAAGAAAGCCAAGAGGTCAAAGAACAAAATAATCCTCATTGCTCCGTTTTGGTCTCGACAGGTCTGGTTTCTCTTCCTTTGGCCTCACCTGCTTCAGAAACCTTGGATTCTGGACCCAGCTCCAGACCTGTTATCCCATCCAGAGGGAATGGTTCACCTGAATCTTCACCATCTCAAGCTCGCTGCATGGCTTCTCCAGTTCCCATGATTGCCAGGCATTCCTCCCTCACGTCCGTGGTCCAAAAAATCATTTTGGTCCACCACAAACCTTCAACTAAAAAGCTGTACCATAACAAATGAATAAAGTTTGCTAAATAGTCGCTTAACAGTAATGTTGACCGCTATGTAGCACCTGTGAATAAAGTCTTAGATTTTCTAGCTTCTGTTTATCACTCTGTCTCCTTAGCTTCAGCCATTTGAGTCCATCTTGCTGCGATATTTAATTTCCATATTGGGTTTGATGGATCGTCACTAATGTCTCATAAACTTTGCAAAGTGTTTTTGAAAGGAACATTAATGTTAAGGCCTCCGTTTAAAGAACCCACTGTTCCATGGGATTTGCCTTTGGTGTTACAATCTCTCACTTCTTTCCCCTTTGAACCTTTGGCAATTTGTGATTTAAAGTTCTTGACCTGGAAAACTTTGTTTTTGATAGCTATCACTTCAGCCAGAAGAATATCAGAGCTTCATGCCTTGTCTTGCAAGCCCCCTATTTAATATTTCATAAAGACAAGGTTTCTCTCAGGACAAATCCATCCTTTTTGCCAAAGGTTGTTTGAGTCAAATATCAATCAAGCCTTACATCTGCCAGTCTTTTTCCCTAATTTTTCCAATAAAGGAGAGTACTGTCTGCACATATTAGATATACACAGGCAATTATATTTTTACCTACACAGAACAAAAGATGTTAGAAAATTCAACCAACTTTTTGTGGCTTTCTCCTCGCTTTCCTTAAGTAACCCACTTTCTAAAGTTACTTTCTCAAAATGGTTAAGGGACTGTATCACCTTTATTTAGCATTCAAAGGGACTTCTCCTATCACGTCCTGTGAAAGCTCATTCAGCTATAGCCGTAGCAGCTTCTACAGCTTTTCATGCTAGAGCTTCTTTAGATGACATTTGTGCAGCAGCTACATGAACATCTCCTCATACCTTAATTACAAACTGGACCATGTCTCTAGGAGATGTGCATCATTCTGTTTGATGGTGCTCAGGAATATTTTTTCGTGAGACCTCCCAAGATTCAAGTAGCTAGGAACTGTGTTTCATAGTCAAGGATTATGTGAAGATTGGCAGCGTCAGATAAAGAAGTTATGTCTTGCGATAACATTCCATCTGTGTTGTCGATCTTCACTAATCCTTGACATCTCCCCCCCACCCTCCTTTCCCCTGCCTAAGACTGTTAGTAGACCAAATGTTCCCAAAGACTGGCTTCTTAATAAGGACACAGATATGGTCTCTTATTGATTACTACTTGTCTGTCACTATTATAGGCAAACTCGATCTGAGGTAATTTAGTGAGGAGCATTATGGGTAGAGCCTAGCTCGAGAGTTTGGGAGGCGTGAGCTGAAAAAATGGCCAAGATGGTTCCGAGGCTCAAAACTGAGCCCACAGTCAAGGATTAGTGAAGACTGACAATACAGATGGAACGTTATGGTAAGGCATAACTTCATTTTGGTTGAATGTAAAAAAACGCTAGTATGCGTGATCTTAAATCTTTTCTGTGTGCCAGGTGTTAGTGCAGTGGGATCATGGAATTTGTAATAGGTTCATAGATGAATGCTAGACTAACTGCCCTGAAGGGCCATTTTAAGCCTAGCCAATAACCTGAGGTCAAAATCAAGCCCTGTACCTTGTGTCTATGAAGTGAAGACCTTAACCATTATGCCAAACCCACTACCCTTGACCATTCCCACTTTAATACAGTCTTATTGGTATGTATAATTAGCAGGGTGGGTGGGGTACACAGGGGGGGGGGCTTGCCCCCAAGCCAAAAAACTGTTTTAAGACTGTTTTTATAATCATGCTTTCAAGCATTTATTCTAATTTAGGTTAGGTTCGATGTTTTGTTTGGTTGAAATATATATATGTGTGTGTGTGTGTGTGTGTGTAATACACACACACACACACATATATATATCTGTAAATAATCTATTTATTTATTGATATTTGATTACCGGTAAAATCCGACTGGGTAGAAGCCCGGGCAGAAAAGCTCCATATTATTACAAAACATTTTAAGAACAGTAATTTTACAATCAAGTAAACAAAGTAAATAAAACAAAAACATCTGCAGTTTAAACAATTGTAACAAATTAGACATAATGTAGAAACATTGGTTGAGTCATATGACAGTCATTTAATATTTAGAGAAATTTTAGACAGTTTGTAGCAAAATTAAAGGTAAATTAGTCTAATATAAATAGGAATTGCAATATGAAGTGAGGGAAAACAGCCTTACGGTGTATTTAGAGAAAGTCAGGAAAGAGAATTAGATAGCAGTAAGGAAGTAAGTGAAGAAAGTAGAGTAAGGAATTATAAGGAATAAAAAGGTACTTGTTCACATTTAGGGATATAGTTTATCCTGGTTTTGATCAAGAACAGAGCCAGATTTTTAGCTAGGAAGTCTTTTAGACTGGTTTTCAAAGATGGGAGGGAGGGTGTAGACCTGATGAATACAGGTAAGGGGTTCCAGGCCTTAGCAACCTTATACAAGCACAGATAATGCCCAGCAAATTTGCTAGGTTTGTAGACAGATGGGAGTTTTTCCAATAATTTTATAGGTGGTAAGAAGTTGTGTATATGTTAGTTGATGTGGCAGTTCTAACCAATTTAGGCTTTTCAGTGCTATACAGTGATGGATTCTGTAAGGGATATGTGCTACAAATTTAGCAACTTTGTTGTAACATTGGGGAGGAGATAAGTAGTGGCAAGTGTAGTTTTGGAAGTGTCAGAGAGAGAGTTTTTGGCTCTGTAAATCATCCCTACTTTTCATGATTTTTCTTGTGCAAATGCATGTCGATTGTAAGATTATCTTCCACTGTCACCCCTAATAGTTTGCTATGAGAAGTGACTTGAGAGAGAACTTTAAATTTTGTTTTCTCATGAGAGAGGGATTTGAGGAAAAAAATAGTAGATTGGATTTTTTTGAGTTGAGCATGATTTGTGAGTTGCAAAGTCATGTGTCAGTGGCTGTTGAAGCTTCTTGCATATTTTTTGGAGGTGTACTGTGTTGTCAGATGTGCAAATGAGAGTGAAACCATCTGTGTATTGTATTAGGGTGACCTGTTGTGTAGAAGTTTAGAGGGTGTTTGTGAAAATGTTAAAGAGGAGGGGACCAAGGATAGAGCCTTTTAGTACACTGGTGGTGACTGGGAGGGAAGGAGAGAACATGGAGTGCCATTTTACTGACTGATACCTGTTAGATTTTAAACCACAGAATGGTGGGCTGAGAGAGACCTAATGAGAACATTTGAAGTAGCAGTCTGTTGTGACAAACTGTGTCAAAGGCTTTAGACAAGTCTTGAAATAAGGAAGAGACTAGTTTGCCATTATCTCTAACTTTATTGACAGTATCTATATAGGTTAGAAGGGCAGTGATAGTACTGTGGGAAGGACAGAAGCCATGTTGTGTAGGGGATATGAGTTCTTCCTTAGGAGATAGTCTAGCAATTGTTTTTGAGTACATTTTTCAAGTATTTTGGCAAGGGGAGAAAAGATTGCTATTGGTCTAAATTTATTAATGTCTGTTGAACTTCCTACTTTGTGCAGAGGGTTAATGTGTGACTTTTTTTCCAGAGAGAGGGAACATGGAATTCCTGGATTAACCTATTTATAATAATTGAGACAGGATAGGCAATGCTATTGACTATTTTTTGGTACTTGCTTGGAAGGTCATCAGCTTAAGAAGAACATGGTTTAAGTTTGTTTACAAGTAGTTTTATATAGGATGTGGGCACATGTTTGAAGGTGAAAGTGGACATGGTGATATGTGGCTGTTGGGCAGGGTAGGGATTAGATGTTGGGGAATCCTTAGTTAAAGATGCTATGCTGCTTTTAAAAAAAAGTGTTGAACTGTTTAGCAGTTTCAAGTTGTATGTTATCGGGAGAGGGGTAGAGTTGAATTTTTGGCTGGGATGCAAGATTTCTTTAATGGCTGTCCAACATTCTTTAGAATTTTGTTTAGTAGTGTAGTGAAAGTTATTGTAGTATATTTTTTTGTTATCATTTATTTGCTTTTTGGTACAATTGTGAAGCATTCTGAAGTTTTTAAGATATTGAGGTGTTTTATATTTTTGCAGTTCTTTCCATACTTTATCTCTGTCCTGCATTACCATTCTACTCTTTTTGGATAGCCAAATTGCATTATTTGTTTTCATTCTCTTCCTTCTAGGAGGTGCAAGGCTATTTAGGATATTTAGAAAAGTTGTATTGAATTCAATTACAGCACCTTCCAGTTAATAGATTATAGTGTAGTAATGAACATTTCTGGGTTAAACTTGAAAGGTTACATGATGGTTTATGAATATGCTGTTTAACTGCTTGTATGAGATGTCTAGTCATATAGACTGAGAGGGTCTGACATTGTACCTGTGATGGAGGATTTGCTAGGGTCTGCTACTAGAATCCAATCTTAATAGTGAATTTGATGTCTTGCTATAAATGTGTATGGCTATGTAATTGTGTGAAACCGTATAATTTCATACTAGATGCAGTGGAGTTAGAATTTATGTCCGACCAACTGACATTCACATTAACCAATAATATTTTTCTTGTGGAAATGTTATGGATATCCATTGTAGGATACTTTCCAGTATAGCTGTATTGTCGCCAGGAGGGATATAAAGGACAGTAATACATATTTGTTTATAATTGCTTATTTTGATAAAAGCAATAAGAAGCTCTATTGAACTGAATTTTGGTATTAGTTTGCTGTAAGGGGAAATGTGGTAGGTAGTGTAAAATATTAAAGCAGTACCACCACAGTTCCTCTTTATATGGTCATTATAGATGATATTGTAGCCAGGATATATAACTTCAGAATCATTTATGCTGGGTTTAAGCCATATTTCAGTTACAGCAAGAACATCAGTGTTATGTTGGGTGATCTAGGTATGTAGTTCAGCAGTTTTATTTCTTATACTTGTAAAATTTATTGCAACAAAAATTAGAACACCAGGGCTGGGGACTGGCTGTTGGGTTACAGAAGTGTGTGGGAGAGAATTGTCTTTGTATTCATTGTGATAGGTGGGGCCATGATTTCAGTGAATATTTTCTCCTAGAAGGATTTTAGTGTATTGGGGAAATATGCATGCTTGCTATTTGGAGAGGATTCTTGCACTTATTTTGGTTTGAGTTGAAGTCCAATCAATCAGACTATATGTGGAATAAAGGTGAGGTGCAATATTTAATACATTTGGTGCAATGTGTGGAGAGTGTAAAGACAAAGTATGGATAGGTTGAGAGAGTTGGAGAGATGTGATGTATTATTGAGTCATGGTAGGATGAAAGATGGCACAGTAGGAGGAGAAGAATAGAGGATAAAATAAAGAGTATCATAATTAAGTACAGGAATCTGTATTTTGTAGATGTCAGGTAGCGGGGAAGTAGCAATGACGAAGGAAACGAGAAGTTGCAGGACAGTAGGAGATTCAGTGGTGGTGGATTCTGAAAGCTGAAAGAGGACAGGTAAGGAGAGAAGTATTTTCTATAAAAGAAGAGAGGTAGACTGTCCTGGTATCTTCTCTAGAATATAAGGAATAGAGGGGTATTAAAGGGTAGAGTACAATAATGTAGTAAAAATAAGAAGAAATTAAGGTTTATTTGGGAAAAGAAAAAGATGCAATGTGGAATAGATGGGTACTGTTATGGAGGGTTGTGATTATAAATGGATATAGTGCTTAGCATTATGGGAGGGAGAAAGATAGCTGGGAATGGGGCTAAAATTTAAATAGAGATAGGGAAGTAGTAAAAAAGAAACAAAAATGTACGTATAGAAGTAGTAAGGTCATTTGGTGAGAGTATGGAATAAGAGTCACAAGTGAAATGTGAATGTAGGAAGTATAATACTAGAGTAAGGGGTATGAGTGATAATTGGGGGTAGGGGAGGGGAGCAAAGCCAAGTGTACAGGGCTTCCCACCCTCAGGTCAGTTTACAACTGAGAGCAGTCAGTTTGCAGCCAGAACAAAGCAATTAACAGAGAGATGCAAGTCAAACAGGTTGTCTTGTCATTTCCTGAGACTAAATAACTGGTATATGCAGAAAAATCTGCTGGTGTATGTATGTATAGTATAACAGTTACATCAGGAAAGGTAGAAAACTCAAACAAGAGAATCACAAATGTTAGAATAAAAGAGAGACTCAAAAAAACACTGAAAAACTCTTAAAAGTAAATTGCAAAACATTGATCACTTCTCTTCTGCTAAAAATGCCCTTTAGCAGTAAACCAAAGTTGTAAAACTGAGATAAAGTGACATCTTGGTAGTGATACTGTTAGGGAAAATGTTAGGGGTAGCACACACATGTAAGGTGAGCATGGGGAATGTAAATGCTTGTGACACATATTTAGAGGCCGTGGCACATTATTGAGTGGCAAGGAGAGTTAGGAGATAGCATGCAAATGAATAGTTTACCATCTGTCTTCCTTTATTCCTTGTTTCAGGGTAATTAGTTTATTAGTACATAAGTTGTTCTAATGAAATATTTATCCTTAAAATGTTCTGAGGGTTAGATTTTTTTTTTAATTTAGAAATTTTATTTATTTATTTATTTATTTAACATTTGTTGACTGGGAAAGTCCGACTAGGTTCCACAGAGCCTGTTTTCAGCGGAGGCCCAGGGAGGAATGCTCCAGATGCATGTCTTTAGAATATGGGAGGAAACCCACGCGAATGCAGGGAGAACATGCAAACTCTGCACAGAAGGCACTCCAGCCGAGAATCGAACTGGAGAACATGTTGCTGTGAGGCGACAAAGTTAATCGCTGCACCACTGCGCGTGCCGCCCATATTGAATTGTATTGTATTTATGATCTTAGAATTAAAAAAGAAACACAGGAAAACTGTGTTGTCTCAAGATCTGTTGGTATAGAAGGATAAAGCCCCAAGTACAACACTGGTAATCAGAGTTCTTTAGTAGCATGAGCACCTGATGGACTGTTGGAACAGACATGAGGGAGTGGAGGAATTACAGTGATTTGCCTGTTTATCTCTCTTCTGAGGGATGATGTGGAGGCATGTACTTGAGCACAATCCTTCTTAGAATTTCTGGTGCTTGTGTTCAAGGGGGACAGGGCTGTTTAATCATATCACAAGCAAAGACATCAGAGGCCTGAATGAGCATCAGAAATACGCTGTGCATGTCACCCAGTTGAACACCAGTGATTATGTGCAAGAGAAGGATTATAGTTTAAGGAAAAAGTGTTCCTCCTGAGGGGTGATTGCAGTGCTCCCAGTATGCTTAAACTTCACTTCTGTGGAAAGAATGGGCCATAAGACTCCCAGCAAGAATAAACTGCCCAATAAGGTGGACAGAAAGTTTGGATCAATGGGCAAAAGAAAATAAACTAAAATATCTTAGTACCCAGTGTTCTTACATTGTCATTGGGAGCCATGGCAAGTCTCTATCCACAGTAACTGGGATGAAACAAGATAAAAACAATGTACTGAAGCAGCTAGATGTTTTGTGCAACTCATACCGCTCAACCTCTTAGTGCAAGAAATCTGGACAAAGTCTAAATATAATGGTGGGACAAATGCTGTAAAAATAGACACAGGTTTTAAACATTGCTCTTATAAACTTAGATGGTTGGTAGAATAGCATGACCTGTGTTAGCATGCATTTTATGAAGGATATGAAGTCTGAAACTCAAATGTATGACATTACTTAGTGCCTTCAGTCTTCATTGATTTGCAAGAAAAACTGCTATTTTATAAGGAATGGACCAAAAATATGAGCCAAAAGTCGACATTCTGCGAAAATCTGGACAGTTGAGAGGTACGGTGCGAGTCTCCATGTTTTACCATGGCTATACAAACTTTGCCTCCAGAGGTTTTAAATATTTTTTCCACTGACAACGTTCTAAAAACTCACTTTCCTGAATCTTTATGTACAACTTGATTGATGAAAACAGTCTATCAACTCAAAAATTTAAAGTGAATGTACATTTATGTGAGTGTTCCATTCCTTTTTTTCTGTTTGACTTTGTACGTCTGAGTATTTGTCCAGAATCTCTGGTTTACTTAGTAGCTATAAATTAATTTTCAGTAATCTCATGTTTCATTTCTTTGTAGGAGTCTTGTATTCCAGAGTCATTTCCTGTGTTCCACTATAATGGGTTAAAACAGTCAAACTTTAGTGAAAAGGTATGGATACTTTTTATTCAGAATAAAAATCTTTAGCTTCAAATGTAACTCAAGTTAAATGTTCAAATGGTGCACACAGGGTAACCCGCACAAAGAAGCATCTTGTTTTCAGATATTGGTAAAGAGAGTAACTCAAACATGTTGTCTACCTCAGCAGTGTATATAATTTCAAACTGATTCACTGATCAAGATGTCTTCATTCTGTGATGTTGCTGACAGCTGTTTATTTCTGTTTTGGTGGTCTTAATTATGTCACTGTAGTGAAGGTGAATCAGTTTTACCTGCATCTTCACATATTGAATGGTAATAAACTCGATGTCCTATATCTACTGTAGCAATGTCCTGTACCTAGTGTAGCTGCTGACATTTGTAATTGTTTACTGAGAAGTGGGAGAGAGAGAGATACTGAGTGAAAGATTGTTCCCAAATGCAACTTTGTGAATCACAATAGGAATACAACAAATTGTACTTGTACAATGCAGTGTATATTAACTGTGATGTTCAAGATCATGAGAACCATTCTTATGCCTCCATATGGCATTGATTGCTTGATTTGTTTTGGTAAATGACTGGCCGACTAAGACAGTCTTGCATGATGTCTTTTTTAAGGGTCACTGCTGCAGGGTTTCAGAACAGGTGTGTAGTGTCTTTTGCAGGCAGACTTCATTCACCAGTCTGACTTTTGTCAGCAGCTGGAAGTACCCCTGCTTTTGAGAAAGTGTAAACTCATTCCATTGGCAGGGAATCTTGGATTATAAAAGGCAGAAATCCTTGCAGCTGAACAATATCTTCTTTTTCTACTACTTACAGCATATGGAGGCATTTTTTTTCTTATCTTCATTAGTCATACCATACTTATTCTATTTTCTTACAGCCGATAAATTACATTTGTGCAATTACTGCTGTATATGTATATATATATATATATATATATATATATATATATATATATATATATATATGTATACACACTGAAAAAACTCTTTAAAATTCAACGAAGAACTGAAACTATATCCAAAAAACTTCGTAAAAATCAGAATTATCCAATAGCAATGTCGAAAAAACACACTGAGAGCCAGTAATTAGCGCTTTCATCCAATTTAATATGTTGGACTTCTTCAGAATAACATACAGTTACAATACAATCCTGTATAAATAACCAAAGTAATGGTGAAATGACAAGTCATACTGTAGACCAATTAGGAAATATAACTCATGAATTATGTAATAAGAATCCTGTTGAAGCAAGACATTCCACTAACTGAATTATGTATAATGTATTTAGAACCCTGTTCAAAAGTAAACAAAGCCTACCACTAGTAAATGTGTAGTTAGTTGTGCCATTTCAAAAAACATTTAATGTTTAAACTTTCATTTAGTCCAGGTGGGGCATTAGCATTTAACCTTAGTTGCCATCTTAATTCTTTAACCTCCAATAAAGTATTTCTATCCCCAAAAAACATATGAACATAATCAAGCACAATGAATTTAAATCCTGTAGACAAAGGACATATATGACTGTGTTTAGCTAGGGCATTACTAAAATCACATTTTCTTATAGCCGCACAATGCTCCTTGATTCTTGTAGACAGCTTGCGTATTGTTTTACCAATATAAAATGCTGAACACAATGTGCAGACCCTCCTACTGATGAACATACTATTTTAGTTACTTTAGATATTGAATCATTGTATTCTAACATTCCTCATGATATAGGCATAGAATACTTAAGAAATTATTTATCAAAATTTACCACCTTCTCACAGGAAAACATTAACATGATTTGCTCCCTAACTTCTCTAGTATTAACTAACAATTTTTTTCACTTTGATGGTAAGATTTTTCATCAAACTAAAGGTGTAGCTATGGGGGCTAAACTAGCTCCTGCCTTTGCAAATTTAGTTTTAGCCTGGTGGGAATGTAACTTTCTAGTATATTTACCTGGTTTTAATAATATTCTTCTGTACCAACGTTACATTGATGACCTCTTTTTTGTATGGAAGGGATGTGAGTCTGATTTGTTTACATTTATTAATTCCTTATCTGATAGTATTCCATTTCTAAAGTTTAAGATTTTAGCTTTTGGGAAGCAGGTTAACTTTTTAGATGTACTTATTTCCATTGATACAAATTCTTTAACTTGGAACTCTACTATATTTAGGAAAAAGACATTCAGAAATAATTATTTACATTTCTGCAGTATGCATCCTCTATTTATGAAAGTTAATATGACCAGAGGTCAGTACATCAGATTGTCTAGGATTATTTCTGATGATAATGTTTTTCTACATGAATGTGATGTTTCTAGTTCCTTTCTTATAGAGAGAGACTACCCTACTGATTTACTGAATTCTATTGTTAAAGATGTAGTCTTTTTAAGGCACACTAATTATCCTCCTATTCTTTTAAAAGGCTTCTCTGAAGAAAAATACAACCAATAGTATGAATGAAATACAGACTACTCCCCTTGTGACCAATGAGTGTAGTAACACTATAAATGATATAACCAATACTATGTTTGAATCACGGACTACTCCCTTGTCCTGCACCTATCAGTACGTTTCTCAAATACATAATTCAGGACACTCTCTTTCTACACATAACTCTATAGATAGATTCACTAGTTTCCCAGTTCCTATTTGCAGGGACTCTATAGCTATTTAAGAAAGTGTTTTATAAAAACTGGGATATTCTTACCTCCAGCCAGGAGGTTGACAACAAATTAGGGCTAGGTCCTGTTTTTACACATAAAAAATTTAAATCTTTACGTTCTCTATTTGAAAATAGAGACACTCAATTTATTGTTACACCCCCTGTCATTCACAGTAATAGAGGGATGTTTACTTGTGGAAAATGCGTTGCCTGTAAGAATATTCTTACAGGTGCCTCATATACTTTTAAACATAATAATTTTAAAATACATTATACTACATATTTTGACTGCAATTCAGACAATGTTGTTTATGCAGCTATCTGCACATTGTGTTCAGCATTTTATATTGGTAAAACAATAAGCTGTCTACAAGAATCAAGGAGCATTGTGCTATAAGAAAATGTGATTTTAGTAATGCCCTAGCTAAACACAGTCATATATGTCCTTTGTCTACAGGATTTAAATTCATTGTGCTTGATTATGTTCATATA